>NW_020190638.1:0-45856 GCF_002263795.3 Bos taurus
CGAGGGAGCGAATTCGTGTGCACGGGGACAGCCCCCAGTTGTGAATCCAGATGGGTGAGATATCACCGCACAGCATACAGTAGGCAGACTCCGGTTTCTTTTTGTGTGAAGGGGGCGAGAGATGCCTCACGAGAATCCGGAGTGGGGATTCCTGCACGCTCCGGATCCCGCATTGGCTCTTATCGCCGAGCCTCCTTCCTCCAGTGACCTTTGTCCAGACGTGGTTGGAATTAGAGTGGAAGGCCTCCCCGGCTCCGGCACAATGATCAGTGCATGCTCACTCACGATATCACAGTGCATGATCAGCCACGTGATCACTGACGGCACAGTCACGTGATCAGCGCCTCTCAGTCACGGGATCACCGGGTGATAAACACGTGATCAGTGAAAGACCAGCCACGTGATCACTGCATGCGCAGTCAGGTGGCAGTTCCTGATCAGCCACGTGATCAGTGCGTGCACAGTCCCATGATCAGCGCCTTTCAGTCACTGATCACTGCCTGATAAACACGTGATCAGTGCCCGAACAGCCACGTCATCAGTGCATGCGCAGTCACGTGATCAGTGCATGATAGCCATGTGATCAGTGCGTGCACAGTCCCATGATGAGCGCCTGTCAGTCACTGATCACTGTCTGATAAACACATGATCAGTGCCCGATTAGCCATGTCATCAGTCCATGTGAAGTCACGTGATCAGTGCATGATAGCCATGTGATCAGTGCGTGCACAGTCCCATGATCAGCGCCTGTCAGTCACTGATCATTGGCCTGATAAACACGTGATAAGTGCAATGATGAGCCATGTGATCAGTGCCTGAGCAGCCACGTCAACAGTGCATGAGCAGTCAGGTCATCAGTGCATGATAGTCCACGTGGAGTCAGTGCATGTTTCAGTCACGTGAATCTGTACTTGATCAGCCACGTGATCAGTGACTGCAGAGTCACGTGAATCAGGGCCTGCTGAGCTGCGTGATTCCTGCCGGCTCATCTGCTTGACAATTGCCAACTGAGCTGGCGTGCTTCCTGCCTGGTCACCTGCTTTATTATTGACAGTTGAGCAGCATGATTCCGTCACTGCTGAGCTCCATGCTTATTGCTTGCTGATTGCGTGGGTTCGTGTCTGCACAGCTCTTTGAGTATTGCCCCCTGAGGTCCCTGTTCGGGCGCCGCCTGCGGGGACCAGCCCCGACCTGATCCTGGGTATTCGATGGAGAGATGGCCTAGCGACTATTTATATGCTAATCAGAGATGTCAAGAATAATTAGTATGAGGAGAGCTCAGTAGGGAAAATTCGGTGGAGAAAAGAAACTGAGTAGCTTGGTTTACGCGGAAAGACCAATCAAAACTTCAAGACATGAAGTTTGGACCACTTACGTAGCCGCAGGCGCCCTCTCGAATGGCGGAAGGTGCCTCACCCTAGACACCTTCTCGAGTGGGTCTTAGTCAGCCCAGCATAATTAGTAAGCGTGGTGGGGTGGCCGCGCTCCAGATGGAGACTCAGCTGGAAGTTAAAGCGAAGAATGACAAGGAACTTTATGAATTGGAGCTGTAAGTTAACTCTTTGACAGACAGAGCGAGATGGTGGTGGGGACAGCCCCAGTGAAAATAGAGGTGAGAGCACAAAAGGCAATACAGTAGGCAGACTCTGGTTTTTTTTGGGGGGAGATGCCGAGAATATCCGGGTGGACTCCTGAGGCTCGATCCCGCATTTGCGTATGCCGAGCCTCCTTCCTCATGACCTTTGTCCAGAGTGGAAGGCCTCCCCGGCTCCCGGCACATGATCAGTGCATGCTCACTCACGATATCAGTGCATGATCAGCGACGTGATCACTGACGGCCCAGTCACGTGATCCAGCGCCTCTCAGTCACGGGATCACCGGTGATAAACACGTGATCAGTGAACGACCAGCCACGTGATCACTGCATGCGAAGTCAGGTGGCCAGTTCCTGATCAGCCACGTGATCAGTGGGTGCACAGTCCCATGATCAGCGCCTGTCAGTCACTGATCACTGCCTGATAAACACGTGATCAGTGCCCGAAGAGCCACGTCATCAGTGGATCGCAGTCACGTGATCAGTGCATGATAGCCACGTGATCAGTGCGTGCACAGGTCCCATGATCAGCGCCTGTCAGTCACTTATCATTGCCTGATAAACACGTGATCAGTGCATGATGAGCCATGTGATCAGTGCCTGATCCGCCAGGTCATCATGCATGCGCAGTTCACGTGCTCAGTGCATGATAGCCACGTGATCAGTGCATGCTCAGTCACCGTGATCTGTACTTGATCAGCCACGGTGAACAGTGCCTGCAGAGTCACGTGATCAGGGCCTGCTGAGCTGCGTGATTCCTGCCGGCTCATCTGCATGACAATTGCCAGCTGAGCTGCGTGATTCCTGCCTGGTCACCTGCTTGATTATTGCTGCAGTTGAGCAGCATGATTCGTCACTGCTGACCTCCATGCTTATTGCCTGCTGAATGCGTGGTTCGTGTCTGCACAGCTCTTTGAGTATTGCCTCCTGAGGTCCTGTTCGGGTGCCGCCGCCTGCCGGGGGACCAGCCCGACCTGACCCAGGGTATTTCGATGGAGAGATGGCCCTACGCGACTTTTTATATGCTCATCAGAGATGTCAGAGAATGAATAGTATGAGGAGACGCTCAGTAGGAAAATTCGGGTGGAGAAAAGAAAACTGAGTACCTTTGGTGTTACGCGGAAGACCAATCAAACTTCAAGACATGAAGTTTGGACCACTTACGCTAGGCCGCAGGCGCCCTCATCGGAATGGCGGAAGGTGGCCTCACCCTAGACACCTTCTCGAGTGGGATCTTAGCAAGCGCAGGCATAATTAGGTAAAGCGATGGTGGGTGCCGAGCTTCCAGCATGGAGACTCAGCTGGAAGTTAAAGGGAAGAATGACAAGGAACTTTATGAAATTTGGAGCTGTAGACGTTAAACTCTTTGGACAGACAGAGCGAAGATGGTGGTGGCGGGACAGCCCGCCAGTGAAAATCAGAGGTGAGAGCACAAAGCAATACAGTAGGCAAACTCTGGTTTTTTTGGGGGAGATGCTCGAGAATATCCGGGTGGACTCCTGAGGCTCGATCCCGCATTTGCGTATGCCGAGCCTCCTTCCTCATGACCTTTGTCCAGAGTGGAAGGCCTCCCCGGCTCCGGCACATGATCAGTGCATGCTCACTCACGATATCAGTGCATGATCAGCCACGTGATCACTGACGGCACAGTCACGTGATCAGCGCCTCTCAGTCACGGGATCACAGGTGATAAACACGTGATCAGTGAAAGACCAGCCACGTGATCACTGCATGCGCAGTCAGGTGCCAGTTCCTGATCAGCCACGTGATCAGTGCGTGCACAGTCCCATGATCAGCGCCTTTCAGTCACTGATCACTGCCTGATAAACACGTGATCAGTGCCCCGAACAGCCACGTCATCAGTCCATGGGCAGTCACGTGATCAGTGCATGATAGCCACGTGATCAGTGCGTGCACAGGCCCATGATCAGCGCCTGTCAGTCACTGATCATTGCCTGATAAACACGTGATCAGTGCATGATGAGCCATGTGATCAGTGCCTGATCCGCCAGGTCATCAGTGCATGCTCAGTCACGTGATCAGTGCATGATAGCCACGTGATCAGTGCATGCTCAGTCACGTGATCTGTACTTGATCAGCCCACGTGAACAGTGCCTGCAGAGTCACGTGATCAGGGCCTGCTGAGCTGCGTGATTCCTGCCGGCTCATCTGCATGACAATTGCCAGCTGAGCTGCGTGATTCCTGCCTGGTCACTGCTTGATTATTGCCAGTTGAGCAGCATGATTCGTCACTGCTGACCTCCATGCTTATTGTCTGCTGATTGCGTGGTTCGTGTCTGCTCAGCTCTTTGAGTATTGCCTCCTGAGGTCCCTGTTCGGTCGCCACCTGCCGGGGACCAGCCCCAGCTGATCCAGGGTATTCGAAGGAGAGATGGCCTAGGCGACTATTTATATGTTAATCAGAGATGTCAAGAATAATAGTATGAGGAGAGCTCAGTAGGAAAATTCGGTGGAGAAAAGAGACTGAGTAGCTTGGTTTACGCGGAAGACCAATTAAACTTCAAGACATGAAGTTTGCACCACTTACGTAGGCCGCAGGCGCCCTCTCGAATAACGAAAGGTGCCTCACCCTAGACACCTTCTCGAGTGGGTCTTAGCAGCCCAGGCATAATTAGTAATCGTGGTGGGTTCCGCGCTCCAGATGGAGACTCAGCTGGAAGTTAAAGGGAAGAATGACAAGGAACTTTATGAATTGGAACTGTAAGTTAACTCTTTGACAGAGAGAGCGAGATGGTGGTGGGGTTCAGCCCCCAGTGAAATCAGAGGTGAGTGCACAAAGCAATACAGTAGGCAGACTCTGGTTTTTTTTGGGGGGAGATGCTCGAGAATATCCGGGTGGACCCCTGGGCTCGATCCCGCATTTGCGTATGCCGAGCCTCCTTCCTCATGACCTTTGTCCAGAATGGAAGTCCTCCCCGGCTCCGGCACATGATCAGTGCATGCTCACTCACGATATCAGTGCATGATCAGCCACGTGATCACTGACGGCACAGTCACGTGATCAGCGCCTCTCAGTCACGTGATCACCGTATGATAAACACGTGATCAGTGAACGACCAGCCACGTGATCACTGCCTGCACAGTCAGGAAATAAGTTCCTGATCAGCCACGTGATCAGTGCGTGCACAGTCCCATGATGAGCGCCTGTCAGTCACTGATCACTGTCTGATAAACACATGATCAGTGCCCGATTAGCCATGTCATCAGTCCATGTGAAGTCACGTGATCAGTGCATGATAGCCATGTGATCAGTGCGTGCACAGTCCCATGATCAGCGCCTGTCAGTCACTGATCATTGCCTGATAAACACGTGATAAGTGCATGATGAGCCATGTGATCAGTGCCTGAGCAGCCACGTCAACAGTGCATGAGCAGTCAGGTCATCAGTGCATGATAGCCACGTGATCAGTGCATGTTCAGTCACGTGATCTGTACTTGATCAGCCACGTGATCAGTGCCTGCAGAGTCACGTGATCAGGGCCTGCTGAGCTGCGTGATTCCTGCCGGCTCATCTGCTTGAAAATTGCCAACTGAGCTGCGTGATTCCTGCCTGGTCACCTGCTTTATTATTGACAGTTGAGCAGCATGATTCGTCACTGCTGAGCTCCATGCTTATTGCTTGCTGATTGCGTGGTTCGTGTCTGCACAGCTCTTTGAGTATTGCCCCCAGAGGTCCCTGTTCGGGCGCCGCCTGCCGGGGACCAGCCCGACCTGATCCAGGGTATTCGATGGAGAGATGGCCTAGGCGACTATTTATATGCTAATCAGAGATGTCAAGAATAATAGTATGAGGAGAGCTCAGTAGGAAAATTCGTGGAGAAAAGAAACTGAGTAGCTTGGTTTACGCGGAAGACCAATCAAACTTCAAGACATGAAGTTTGGACCACTTACGTAGGCCGCAGGCGCCCTCTCGAATGGCGGAAGGTGCCTCACCCTAGACACCTTCTCGAGTGGGTCTTAGCAGCCCAGGCATAATTAGTAAGCGTGGTGGGTGCCGCGCTCCAGATGGAGACTCAGCTGGAAGTTAAAGCGAAGAATGACAAGGAACTTTATGAATTGGAGCTGTAAGTTAACTCTTTGACAGACAGAGCGAGATGGTGGTGGGGGACAGCCCCCAGTGAAATCAGAGGTGAGAGCACAAAGCAATACAGTAGGCAGACTCTGGTTTTTTTGGGGGGGAGATGCTCGAGAATATCCGGGTGGACTCCTGAGGCTCGATCCCGCATTTGCGTATGCCGAGCCTCCTTCCTCATGACCTTTGTCCAGAGTGGAAGGCCTCCCCGGCTCCCGGCACATGATCAGTGCCATGCTCACTCACGATATCAGTGCATGATCAGCCACGTGATCACTGACGGCACAGTCACGTGATCAGCGCCTCTCAGTCACGGGATCACCGGGTGATAAACACGTGATCAGTGAACGACCAGCCACGTGATCACTGCATGCGCAGTCAGGTGGCCAGTTCCTGATCAGCCACGTGATCAGTGGGTGCACAGTCCCATGATCAGCGCCTGTCAGTCACTGATCACTGCCTGATAAACACGTGATCAGTGCCCGAGCAGCCACGTCATCAGTGCATGCGCAGTCACGTGATCAGTGCATGATAGCCACGTGATCAGTGCGTGCACAGGCCCATGATCAGCGCCTGTCAGTCACTTATCATTGCCTGATAAACACGTGATCAGTGCATGATGAGCCATGTGATCAGTGCCTGATCCGCCAGGTCATCATGCATGCGCAGTCACGTGATCAGTGCATGATAGCCACGTGATCAGTGCATGCTCAGTCCACGTGATCTGTACTTGATCAGCCACGTGAACAGTGCCTGCAGAGTCACGTGATCAGGGCCTGCTGAGCTGCGTGATTCCTGCCGGCTCATCTGCATGACAATTGCCAGCTGAGCTGCGTGATTCCTGCCTGGTCACCCTGCTTGATTATTGCCAGTTGAGCAGCATGATTCGTCACTGCTGACCTCCATGCTTATTGCCTGCTGATTGCGTGGTTCGTGTCTGCACAGCTCTTTGAGTATTGCCTCCTGAGGTCCCTGTTCGGGCGCCGCCTGCCGGGGACCAGCCCGACCTGACCCAGGGTATTCGATGGAGAGATGGCCTACGCGACTATTTATATGCTAATCAGAGATTTCAAGAATAATAGTATGAGGAGAGCTCAGTAGGAAAATTCGGTGGAGAAAAGAAACTGAGTAGCTTGGTTTACGCGGAAGACCAATCAAACTTCAAGACATGAAGTTTGGACCACTTACGTAGGCCGCAGGCGCCCTCTCGAATGGCGGAAGGTGCCTCACCCTAGACACCTTCTCGAGTGGGTCTTAGCAGCCCAGGCATAATTAGTAAGCGTGGTGGGTGCCGAGCTCCAGATGGAGACTCAGCTGGAAGTTAAAGGGAAGAATGACAAGGAACTTTATGAATTGGAGCTGTAAGTTAACTCTTTGACAGACAGAGCGAGATGGTGGTGGGGGACAGCCCCCAGTGAAATCAGAGGTGAGAGCACAAAGCAATACAGTAGGCAAACTCTGGTTTTTTTGGGGGGGAGATGCTCGAGAATATCCGGGTGGACTCCTGAGGCTCGATCCCGCATTTGCGTATGCCGAGCCTCCTTCCTCATGACCTTTGTCCAGAGTGGAAGGCCTCCCCGGCTCCCGGCACATGATCAGTGCATGCTCACTCACGATATCAGTGCATGATCAGCCACGTGATCACTGACGGCACAGTCACGTGATCAGCGCCTCTCAGTCACGGGATCACCGGGTGATAAACACGTGATCAGTGAAAGACCAGCCACGTGATCACTGCATGCGCAGTCAGGTGGCCAGTTCCTGATCAGCCACGTGATCAGTGCGTGCACAGTCCCATGATCAGCGCCTTTCAGTCACTGATCACTGCCTGATAAACACGTGATCAGTGCCCGAACAGCCACGTCATCAGTGCATGCGCAGTCACGTGATCAGTGCATGATAGCCACGTGATCAGTGCGTGCACAGGCCCATGATCAGCGCCTGTCAGTCACTGATCATTGCCTGATAAACACGTGATCAGTGCATGATGAGCCATGTGATCAGTGCCTGATCCGCCAGGTCATCAGTGCATGCTCAGTCACGTGATCAGTGCATGATAGCCACGTGATCAGTGCATGCTCAGTCACGTGATCTGTACTTGATCAGCCACGTGAACAGTGCCTGCAGAGTCACGTGATCAGGGCCTGCTGAGCTGCGTGATTCCTGCCGGCTCATCTGCATGACAATTGCCAGCTGAGCTGCGTGATTCCTGCCTGGTCACCTGCTTGATTATTGCCAGTTGAGCAGCATGATTCGTCACTGCTGACCTCCATGCTTATTGTCTGCTGATTGCGTGGTTCGTGTCTGCTCAGCTCTTTGAGTATTGCCTCCTGAGGTCCCTGTTCGGTCGCCACCTGCCGGGGACCAGCCCCAGCTGATCCAGGGTATTCGAAGGAGAGATGGCCTAGGCGACTATTTATATGCTAATCAGAGATGTCAAGAATAATAGTATGAGGAGAGCTCAGTAGGAAAATTCGGTGGAGAAAAGAGACTGAGTAGCTTGGTTTACGCGGAAGACCAATTAAACTTCAAGACATGAAGTTTGCACCACTTACGTAGGCCGCAGGCGCCCTCTCGAATAACGAAAGGTGCCTCACCCTAGACACCTTCTCGAGTGGGTCTTAGCAGCCCAGGCATAATTAGTAATCGTGGTGGGTTCCGCGCTCCAGATGGAGACTCAGCTGGAAGTTAAAGGGAAGAATGACAAGGAACTTTATGAATTGGAACTGTAAGTTAACTCTTTGACAGAGAGAGCGAGATGGTGGTGGGGTTCAGCCCCCAGTGAAATCAGAGGTGAGTGCACAAAGCAATACAGTAGGCAGACTCTGGTTTTTTTTGGGGGGAGATGCTCGAGAATATCCGGGTGGACCCCTGGGCTCGATCCCGCATTTGCGTATGCCGAGCCTCCTTCCTCATGACCTTTGTCCAGAATGGAAGTCCTCCCCGGCTCCCGGCACATGATCAGTGCATGCTCACTCACGATATCAGTGCATGATCAGCCACGTGATCACTGACGGCACAGTCACGTGATCAGCGCCTCTCAGTCACGTGATCACCGTATGATAAACACGTGATCAGTGAACGACCAGCCACGTGATCACTGCCTGCACAGTCAGGAAATAAGTTCCTGATCAGCCACGTGATCAGTGCGTGCACAGTCCCATGATCAGCGCCTGTCAGTCACTGATCACTGTCTGATAAACACATGATCAGTGCCCGATTAGCCATGTCATCAGTCCATGTGAAGTCACGTGATCAGTGCATGATAGCCATGTGATCAGTGCGTGCACAGTCCCATGATCAGCGCCTGTCAGTCACTGATCATTGCCTGATAAACACGTGATAAGTGCATGATGAGCCATGTGATCAGTGCCTGAGCAGCCACGTCAACATTGCATGAGCAGTCAGGTCATCAGTGCATGATAGCCACGTGATCAGTGCATGTTCAGTCACGTGATCTGTACTTGATCAGCCACGTGATCAGTGACTGCAGAGTCACGTGATCAGGGCCTGCTGAGCTGCGTGATTCCTGCCGGCTCATCTGCTTGAAAATTGCCAACTGAGCTGCGTGATTCCTGCCTGGTCACCTGCTTTATTATTGACAGTTGAGCAGCATGATTCGTCACTGCTGAGCTCCATGCTTATTGCTTGCTGATTGCGTGGTTCGTGTCTGCACAGCTCTTTGAGTATTGCCCCCTGAGGTCCCTGTTCGGGCGCCGCCTGCCGGGGACCAGCCCGACCTGATCCAGGGTATTCGATGGAGAGATGGCCTAGGCGACTATTTATATGCTAATCAGAGATGTCAAGAATAATAGTATGAGGAGAGCTCAGTAGGAAAATTCGGTGGAGAAAAGAAACTGAGTAGCTTGGTTTACGCGGAAGACCAATCAAACTTCAAGACATGAAGTTTGGACCACTTACGTAGGCCGCAGGCGCCCTCTCGAATGGCGGAAGGTGCCTCACCCTAGACACCTTCTCGAGTGGGTCTTAGCAGCCCAGGCATAATTAGTAAGCGTGGTGGGTGCCGCGCTCCAGATGGAGACTCAGCTGGAAGTTAAAGCGAAGAATGACAAGGAACTTTATGAATTGGAGCTGTAAGTTAACTCTTTGACAGACAGAGCGAGATGGTGGTGGGGGACAGCCCCCAGTGAAATCAGAGGTGAGAGCACAAAGCAATACAGTAGGCAGACTCTGGTTTTTTTGGCGGGAGATGCTCGAGAATATCCGGGTGGACTCCTGAGGCTCGATCCCGCATTTGCGTATGCCGAGCCTCCTTCCTCATGACCTTTGTCCAGAGTGGAAGGCCTCCCCGGCTCCCGGCACATGATCAGTGCATGCTCACTCACGATATCAGTGCATGATCAGCGACGTGATCACTGACGGCCCAGTCACGTGATCAGCGCCTCTCAGTCACGGGATCACCGGGTGATAAACACGTGATCAGTGAACGACCAGCCACGTGATCACTGCATGCGCAGTCAGGTGGCCAGTTCCTGATCAGCCACGTGATCAGTGGGTGCACAGTCCCATGATCAGCGCCTGTCAGTCACTGATCACTGCCTGATAAACACGTGATCAGTGCCCGAACAGCCACGTCATCAGTGCATGCGCAGTCACGTGATCAGTGCATGATAGCCACGTGATCAGTGCGTGCACAGGCCCATGATCAGCGCCTGTCAGTCACTTATCATTGCCTGATAAACACGTGATCAGTGCATGATGAGCCATGTGATCAGTGCCTGATCCGCCAGGTCATCATGCATGCGCAGTCACGTGATCAGTGCATGATAGCCACGTGATCAGTGCATGCTCAGTCACGTGATCTGTACTTGATCAGCCACGTGAACAGTGCCTGCAGAGTCACGTGATCAGGGCCTGCTGAGCTGCGTGATTCCTGCCGGCTCATCTGCATGACAATTGCCAGCTGAGCTGCGTGATTCCTGCCTGGTCACCTGCTTGATTATTGCCAGTTGAGCAGCATGATTCGTCACTGCTGACCTCCATGCTTATTGCCTGCTGATTGCGTGGTTCGTGTCTGCACAGCTCTTTGAGTATTGCCTCCTGAGGTCCCTGTTCCGGCGCCGCCTGCCGGGGACCAGCCCGACCTGATCCAGGGTATTCGATGGAGAGATGGCCTACGCGACTATTTATATGCTAATCAGAGATGTCAAGAATAATAGTATGAGGAGAGCTCAGTAGGAAAATTCGGTGGAGAAAAGAAACTGAGTAGCTTGGTTTACGCGGAAGACCAATCAAACTTCAAGACATGAAGTTTGGACCACTTACGTAGGCCGCAGGCGCCCTCTCGAATGGCGGAAGGTGCCTCACCCTAGACACCTTCTCGAGTGGGTCTTAGCAGCCCAGGCATAATTAGTAATCGTGGTGGGTGCCGAGCTCCAGATGGAGACTCAGCTGGAAGTTAAAGGGAAGAATGACAAGGAACTTTATGAATTGGAGCTGGAAGTTAACTCTTTGACAGACAGAGCGAGATGGTGGTGGGGGACAGCCCCCAGTGAAATCAGAGGTGAGAGCACAAAGCAATACAGTAGGCAAACTCTGGTTTTTTTGGGGGGGAGATGCTCGAGAATATCCGGGTGGACTCCTGAGGCTCGATCCCGCATTTGCGTATGCCGAGCCTCCTTCCTCATGACCTTTGTCCAGAGTGGAAGGCCTCCCCGGCTCCCGGCACATATTCAGTGCATGCTCACTCACGATATCAGTGCATGATCAGCCACGTGATCACTGACGGCACAGTCACGTGATCAGCGCCTCTCAGTCACGGGATCACCGGGTGATAAACACGTGATCAGTGAAAGACCAGCCACGTGATCACTGCATGCGCAGTCAGGTGGCCAGTTCCTGATCAGCCACGTGATCAGTGCGTGCACAGTCCCATGATCAGCGCCTTTCAGTCACTGATCACTGCCTGATAAACACGTGATCAGTGCCCGAACAGCCACGTCATCAGTGCATGCGCAGTCACGTGATCAGTGCATGATAGCCACGTGATCAGTGCGTGCACAGGCCCATGATCAGCGCCTGTCAGTCACTGATCATTGCCTGATAAACACGTGATCAGTGCATGATGAGCCATGTGATCAGTGCCTGATCCGCCAGGTCATCAGTGCATGCTCAGTCACGTGATCAGTGCATGATAGCCACGTGATCAGTGCATGCTCAGTCACGTGATCTGTACTTTATCAGCCACGTGAACAGTGCCTGCAGAGTCACGTGATCAGGGCCTGCTGAGCTGCGTGATTCCTGCCGGCTCATCTGCATGACAATTGCCAGCTGAGCTGCGTGATTCCTGCCTGGTCACCTGCTTGATTATTGCCAGTTGAGCAGCATGATTCGTCACTGCTGACCTCCATGCTTATTGTCTGCTGATTGCGTGGTTCGTGTCTGCTCAGCTCTTTGAGTATTGCCTCCTGAGGTCCCTGTTCGGTCGCCACCTGCCGGGGACCAGCCCCAGCTGATCCAGGGTATTCGAAGGAGAGATGGCCTAGGCGACTATTTATATGCTAATCAGAGATGTCAAGAATAATAGTATGAGGAGAGCTCAGTAGGAAAATTCGGTGGAGAAAAGAGACTGAGTAGCTTGGTTTACGCGGAAGACCAATTAAACTTCAAGACATGAAGTTTGCACCACTTACGTAGGCCGCAGGCGCCCTCTCGAATAACGAAAGGTGCCTCACCCTAGACACCTTCTCGAGTGGGTCTTAGCAGCCCAGGCATAATTAGTAATCGTGGTGGGTTCCGCGCTCCAGATGGAGACTCAGCTGGAAGTTAAAGGGAAGAATGACAAGGAACTTTATGAATTGGAACTGTAAGTTAACTCTTTGACAGAGAGAGCGAGATGGTGGTGGGGTTCAGCCCCCAGTGAAATCAGAGGTGAGTGCACAAAGCAATACAGTAGGCAGACTCTGGTTTTTTTGGGGGGGAGATGCTCGAGAATATCCGGGTGGACCCCTGGGCTCGATCCCGCATTTGCGTATGCCGAGCCTCCTTCCTCATGACCTTTGTCCAGAATGGAAGTCCTCCCCGGCTCCCGGCACATGATCAGTGCATGCTCACTCACGATATCAGTGCATGATCAGCCACGTGATCACTGACGGCACAGTCACGTGATCAGCGCCTCTCAGTCACGTGATCACCGGATGAGAAACACGTGATCAGTGAACGACCAGCCACGTGATCACTGCCTGCACAGTCAGGAAGTCAGTTCGTGATCAGCCAACTGATCAGTGCGTGCACAGTCCCATGATGAGCGCCTGTCAGTCACTGATCACTGTCTGATAAACACGTGATCAGTGCCCGATCAGCCATGTCATCAGTCCTTGTGAAGTCACGTGATCAGTGCATGATAGCCACGTGATCAGTGCGTGCACAGTCCCATGATCAGCGCCTGTCAGTCACTGATCATTGCCTGATTAACACGTGATAAGTGCATGATGAGCCATGTGATCAGTGCCTGAGCAGCCACATCATCAGTGCATGAGCAGTCACGTGATCAGTGCATGATAGCCACGTGATTAGTGCATGCTGAGTCACGTTATCTGACTTGATCAGCCACTTGATCAGTGCCTGCAGAGTCACGTGATCAGGGCCTGCTGAGCTGCGTGATTCCTGCCGGCTCATGTGCATGACAATTGCCAGCTGAGCTGCGTGATTCCTGTCGGTCATCTGCTTGACAATTACCAGCTGAGCTGCGTGATTCCTCCCTGGTCACCTGCTTGATTATTGCCAGTTGAGCAGCATGATTCGTCACTGCTGACCTCCATGCTTATTGCCTGCTGATTGCGTGGTTCGTGTCTGCACAGCTCTTTGAGTATTGCCTCCTGAGGTCCCTGTTCGGGCTCCACCTGCCCGGCGCCAGCCCCAGCTGATCCAAGGTATTCGAAGGAGAGATGGCCTAGGCGACTATTTATATGCTAATCAGAGATGTCAAGAATAATAGTATGAGGAGAGCTCAGTAGGAAAATTCGGGGGAGAAAAGAGACTCAGTAGCTTGGTTTACGGGGAAGACCAATCAAACTTCAAGACATGAAGTTTGCACCACTTACGTAGGCCGCAGGCGCCCTCTCGAATAACGAAAGGTGCCTCACCCTAGACACCTTCTCGAGTGGGTCTTAGCAGCCCAGGCATAATTAGTAATCGTGGTGGGTTCCGCGCTCCAGATGGAGACTCAGCTGGAAGTTAAAGGGAGGAATGACAAGGAACTTTATGAATTGGAGCTGTAAGTTAACTCTTTGACAGAGAGAGCGAGATGGTGGTGGGGGACAGCCCCCAGTGAAATCAGAGGTGAGTGCACAAAGCAATACAGTAGGCAGACTCTGATTTTTTTGGGGGGGAGATGCTCGAGAATATCCGGGTGGACCCCTGGGCTCGATCCCGCATTTGCGTATGCCGAGCCTCCTTCCTCATGACCTTTGTCCAGAATGGAAGTCCTCCCCGGCTCCCGGCACATGATCAGTGCATGCTCACTCACGATATCAGTGCATGATCAGCCACGTGATCACTGACGGCACAGTCACGTGATCAGCGCCTCTCAGTCACGGGATCACCGGGTGATAAACACATGATCAGTGAACGACCAGCCACGTGATCACTGCATGCGCAGTCAGGTGGCCAGTTCCTGATCAGCCACGTGATCAGTGCGTGCACAGTCCCATGATCAGCGCCTGTCAGTCACTGATCACTGCCTGATAAACACGTGATCAGTGCCTGAGCAGCCACGTCATCAGTGCATGCCCAGTCACGTGATCAGTGCATGATAGCCACGTGATCAGTGCATGCTCAGTCACGTGATCTGTACTTGATCAGCCACGTGATCAGTGCCTGCAGAGTCACGTGATCAGGGCCTGCTGAGCTGCGTGATTCCTGCCGGCTCATCTGCATGACAATTGCCAGCTGAGCTGCGTGATTCCTGCCGGCTCATCTGCTTGACAATTGCCAGCTGAGCTGCGTGATTCCTGCCTGGTCACCTGCTTGATTATTGCCAGTTGAGCAGCATGATTCGTCACTGCTGACCTCCATGCTTATTGCCTGCTGATTGCGTGGTTCGTGTCTGCTCAGCTCTTTGAGTATTGCCTCCTGAGGTCCCTGTTGGGGCGCCACCTGCCGGGGACCAGCCCCAGCTGATCCAGGGTATTCGAAGGAGAGATGGCCTAGGCGACTATTTATATGCTAATCAGAGATGTCAAGAATAATAGTATGAGGAGAGCTCAGTAGGAAAATTCGGTGGAGAAAAGAGACTGAGTAGCTTGGTTTACGCGGAAGACCAATTAAACTTCAAGACATGAAGCAAGCACCACTTACGTAGGCCGCAGGCGCCCTCTCGAATAACGAAAGGTGCCTCACCCTAGACACCTTCTCGAGTGGGTCTTAGCAGCCCAGGCATAATTAGTAAGCGTGGTGGGTTCCGCGCTCCAGATGGAGACTCAGCTGGAAGTTAAAGGGAAGAATGACAAGGAACTTTATGAATTGGAGCTGTAAGTTAACTCTTTGACAGAGAGAGCGAGATGGTGGTGGGGTTCAGCCCCCAGTGAAATCAGAGGTGAGTGCACAAAGCAATACAGTAGGCAGACTCTGGTTTTTTTTGGGGGGAGATGCTCGAGAATATCCGGGTGGACCCCTGAGGCTCGATCCCGCATTTGCGTATGCCGAGCCTCCTTCCTCATTACCTTTGTCCATAATGGAAGTCCTCCCCGGCTCCCGGCACATGATCAGTGCATGCTCACTCACGATATCAGTGCATGATCAGCCACGTGATCACTGACGGCACAGTCACGTGATCAGCGCCTCTCAGTCACGTGATCACCGTATGATAAACACGTGATCAGTGAACGACCAGCCACGTGATCACTGCCTGCACAGTCAGGAAGTCAGTTCCTGATCAGCCACGTGATCAGTGCGTGCACAGTCCCATGATGACCGCCTGTCAGTCACTGATCACTGTCTGATAAACACATGATCACTGCCCGATCAGCCATGTCATCAGTCCATGTGAAGTCACGTGATCAGTGCATGATAGCCATGTGATCAGTGCGTGCACAGTCCCATGATCAGCGCCTGTCAGTCACTGATCATTGCCTGATAAACACGTGATAAGTGCATGATGAGCCATGTGATCAGTGCCTGAGCAGCCACGTCATCAGTGCATGAGCAGTCAGGTCATCAGTGCATGATAGCCACGTGATCAGTGCATGTTCAGTCACGTGATCTGTACTTGATCAGCCACGTGATCAGTGACTGCAGAGTCACGTGATCAGGGCCTGCTGAGCTGCGTGATTCCTGCCTGGTCACCTGCTTTATTATTGACAGTTGAGCAGCATGATTCGTCACTGCTGAGCTCCATGCTTATTGCTTGCTGATTGCGTGGTTCGTGTCTGCACAGCTCTTTGAGTATTGCCCCCTGAGGTCCCTGTTCGGGCGCCGCCTGCCGGGGACCAGCCCGACCTGATCCAGGGTATTCGATGGAGAGATGGCCTAGGCGACTATTTATATGCTAATCAGAGATGTCAAGAATAATAATATGAGGAGAGCTCAGTAGGAAAATTCGGTGGAGAAAAGAAACTGAGTAGCTTGGTTTACGCGGAAGACCAATCAAACTTCAAGACATGAAGTTTGGACCACTTACGTAGGCCGCAGGCGCCCTCTCGAATGGCGGAAGGTGCCTCACCCTAGACACCTTCTCGAGTGGGTCTTAGCAGCCCAGGCATAATTAGTAAGCGTGGTGGGTGCCGCGCTCCAGATGGAGACTCAGCTGGAAGTTAAAGCGAAGAATGACAAGGAACTTTATGAATTGGAGCTGTAAGTTAACACTTTGACAGACAGAGCGAGATGGTGGTGGGGGACAGCCCCCAGTGAAATCAGAGGTGAGAGCACAAAGCAATACAGTAGGCAGACTCTGGTTTTTTTGGGGGGGAGATGCTCGAGAATATCCGGGTGGACTCCTGAGGCTCGATTCCGCATTTGCGTATGCCGAGCCTCCTTCCTCATGACCTTTGTCCAGAGTGGAAGGCCTCCCCGGCTCCGGGCACATGATCAGTGCATGCTCACTCACGATATCAGTGCATGATCAGCGACGTGATCACTGACGGCCCAGTCACGTGATCAGCGCCTCTCAGTCACGGGATCACCGGGTGATAAACACGTGATCAGTGAACGACCAGCCACGTGATCACTGCATGCGCAGTCAGGTGGCCAGTTCCTGATCAGCCACGTGATCAGTGCGTGCACAGTCCCATGATCAGCGCCTGTCAGTCACTGATCACTGCCTGATAAACACGTGATCAGTGCCCGAACAGCCAAGTCATCAGTGCATGCGCAGTCACGTGATCAGTGCATGATAGCCACGTGATCAGTGCGTGCACAGGCCCATGATCAGCGCCTGTCAGTCACTTATCATTGCCTGATAAACACGTGATCAGTGCATGATGAGCCATGTGATCAGTGCCTGATCCGCCAGGTCATCATGCATGCGCAGTCACGTGATCAGTGCATGATAGCCACGTGATCAGTGCATGCTCAGTCACGTGATCTGTACTTTATCAGCCACGTGAACAGTGCCTGCAGAGTCACGTGATCAGGGCCTGCTGAGCTGCGTGATTCCTGCCGGCTCATCTGCATGACAATTGCCAGCTGAGCTGCGTGATTCCTGCCTGGTCACCTGCTTGATTATTGCCAGTTGAGCAGCATGATTCGTCACTGCTGACCTCCATGCTTATTGCCTGCTGATTGTGTGGTTCGTGTCTGCACAGCTCTTTGAGTATTGCCTCCTGAGGTCCCTGTTCGGTCGCCACCTGCCGGGGACCAGCCCCAGCTGATCCAGGGTATTCGAAGGAGAGATGGCCTAGGCGACTATTTATATGCTAATCAGAGATGTCAAGAATAATAGTATGAGGAGAGCTCAGTAGGAAAATTCGGTGGAGAAAAGAGACTGAGTAGCTTGGTTTACGCGGAAGACCAATTAAACTTCAAGACATGAAGTTTGCACCACTTACGTAGGCCGCAGGCGCCCTCTCGAATAACGAAAGGTGCCTCACCCTAGACACCTTCTCGAGTGGGTCTTAGCAGCCCAGGCATAATTAGTAATCGTGGTGGGTTCCGCGCTCCAGATGGAGACTCAGCTGGAAGTTAAAGGGAAGAATGACAAGGAACTTTATGAATTGGAGCTGTAAGTTAACTCTTTGACAGAGAGAGCGAGATGGTGGTGGGGTTCAGCCCCCAGTGAAATCAGAGGTGAGTGCACAAAGCAATACAGTAGGCAGACTCTGGTTTTTTGGGGGGGAGATGCTCGAGAATATCCGGGTGGACCCCTGGGCTCGATCCCGCATTTGCGTATGCCGAGCCTCCTTCCTCATGACCTTTGTCCAGAATGGAAGTCCTCCCCGGCTCCCGGCACATGATCAGTGCATGCTCACTCACGATATCAGTGCATGATCAGCCACGTGATCTCTGACGGCACAGTCACGTGATCAGCGCCTCTCAGTCACGTGATCACCGGATGATAAACACGTGATCAGTGAACGACCAGCCACGTGATCACTGCCTGCACAGTCAGGAAGTCAGTTCGTGATCAGCCAACTGATCAGTGCGTGCACAGTCCCATGATGAGCGCCTGTCAGTCACTGATCACTGTCTGATAAACACGTGATCAGTGCCCGATCAGCCATGTCATCAGTCCTTGTGAAGTCACGTGATCAGTGCATGATAGCCACGTGATCAGTGCGTGCACAGTCCCATGATCAGCGCGTGTCAGTCACTGATCATTGCCTGATTAACACGTGATAAGTGCATGATGAGCCATGTGATCAGTGCCTGAGCAGCCACATCATCAGTGCATGAGCAGTCACGTGATCAGTGCATGATAGCCACGTGATTAGTGCATGCTGAGTCACGTTATCTGACTTTATCAGCCACTTGATCAGTGCCTGCAGAGTCACGTGATCAGGGCCTGCTGAGCTGCGTGATTCCTGCCGGCTCATGTGCATGACAATTGCCAGCTGAGCTGCGTGATTCCTGTCGGTCATCTGCTTGACAATTACCAGCTGAGCTGCGTGATTCCTCCCTGGTCACCTGCTTGATTATTGCCAGTTGAGCAGCATGATTCGTCACTGCTGACCTCCATGCTTATTGCCTGCTGATTGCGTGGTTCGTGTCTGCACAGCTCTTTGAGTATTGCCTCCTGAGGTCCCTGTTCGGGCTCCACCTGCCCGGCGCCAGCCCCAGCTGATCCAAGGTATTCGAAGGAGAGATGGCCTAGGCGACTATTTATATGCTAATCAGAGATGTCAAGAATAATAGTATGAGGAGAGCTCAGTAGGAAAATTCGGGGGAGAAAAGAGACTCAGTAGCTTGGTTTACGGGGAAGACCAATCAAACTTCAAGACATGAAGTTTGCACCACTTACGTAGGCCGCAGGCGCCCTCTCGAATAACCAAAGGTGCCTCACCCTAGACACCTTCTCGAGTGGGTCTTAGCAGCCCAGGCATAATTAGTAAGCATGGTGGGTTCCGCGCTCCAGATGGAGACTCAGCTGGAAGTTAAAGCGAAGAATGACAAGGAACTTTATGAATTGGAGCTGTAAGTTAACTCTTTGACAGACAGAGCGAGATGGTGGTGGGGGACAGCCCCCAGTGAAATCAGAGGTGAGAGCACAAAGCAATACAGTAGGCAGACTCTGGTTTTTTTGGGGGGGAGATGCTCGAGAATATCCGGGTGGACTCCTGAGGCTCGATCCCGCATTTGCGTATGCCGAGCCTCCTTCGTCATGACCTTTGTCCAGAGTGGAAGGCCTCCCCGGCTTCCGGCACATGATCAGTGCATGCTCACTCACGATATCAGTGCATGATCAGCCACGTGATCACTGACGGCACAGTCACGTGATCAGCGCCTGCCAGTCACGGGATCACCGGATGATAAACACGTGATCAGTGAACGACCAGCCACGTGATCACTGCATGCGCAGTCAGGTGACCAGTTCCTAATCAGCCACGTGATCAGTGCGTGCAGAGTCCCATGATCATCGCCTGTCAGTCACTGATCACTGCCTGATAAACACGTGATCAGTGCCCGAACAGCCACGTCATCAGTGCATGCGCAGTCTCGTGATCAGTGCATGATAGCCACGTGATCAGTGCGTGCACAGGCCCATGATCAGCGCCTGTCAGTCACTGATCATTGCCTGATAAACACGTGATCAGTGCATGATGAGCCATGTGATCAGTGCCTGATCCGCCAGGTCATCAGTGCATGCTCAGTCACGTGATCAGTGCATGATAGCCACGTGATCAGTGCATGCTCAGTCACGTGATCTGTACTTTATCAGCCACGTGAACAGTGCCTGCAGAGTCACGTGATCAGGGCCTGCTGAGCTGCGTGATTCCTGCCGGCTCATCTGCATGACAATTGCCAGCTGAGCTGCGTGATTCCTGCCTGGTCACCTGCTTGATTATTGCCAGTTGAGCAGCATGATTCGTCACTGCTGACCTCCATGCTTATTGTCTGCTGATTGCGTGGTTCGTGTCTGCTCAGCTCTTTGAGTATTGCCTCCTGAGGTCCCTGTTCGGTCGCCACCTGCCGGGGACCAGCCCCAGCTGATCCAGGGTATTCGAAGGAGAGATGGCCTAGGCGACTATTTATATGCTAATCAGAGATGTCAAGAATAATAGTATGAGGAGAGCTCAGTAGGAAAATTCGGTGGAGAAAAGAGACTGAGTAGCTTGGTTTACGCGGAAGACCAATTAAACTTCAAGACATGAAGTTTGCACCACTTACGTAGGCCGCAGGCGCCCTCTCGAATAACGAAAGGTGCCTCACCCTAGACACCTTCTCGAGTGGGTCTTAGCAGCCCAGGCATAATTAGTAATCGTGGTGGGTTCCGCGCTCCAGATGGAGACTCAGCTGGAAGTTAAAGGGAAGAATGACAAGGAACTTTATGAATTGGAGCTGTAAGTTAACTCTTTGACAGAGAGAGCGAGATGGTGGTGGGGTTCAGCCCCCAGTGAAATCAGAGGTGAGTGCACAAAGCAATACAGTAGGCAGACTCTGGTTTTTTTGGGGGGGAGATGCTCGAGAATATCCGGGTGGACCCCTGGGCTCGATCCCGCATTTGCGTATGCCGAGCCTCCTTCCTCATGACCTTTGTCCAGAATGGAAGTCCTCCCCGGCTCCCGGCACATGATCAGTGCATGCTCACTCACGATATCAGTGCATGATCAGCCACGTGATCTCTGACGGCACAGTCACGTGATCAGCGCCTCTCAGTCACGTGATCACCGGATGATAAACACGTGCTCAGTGAACGACCAGCCACGTGATCACTGCCTGCACAGTCAGGAAGTCAGTTCGTGATCAGCCAACTGATCAGTGCGTGCACAGTCCCATGATGAGCGCCTGTCAGTCACTGATCACTGTCTGATAAACACGTGATCAGTGCCCGATCAGCCATGTCATCAGTCCTTGTGAAGTCACGTGATCAGTGCATGATAGCCACGTGATCAGTGCGTGCACAGTCCCATGATCAGCGCCTGTCAGTCACTGATCATTGCCTGATTAACACGTGATAAGTGCATGATGAGCCATGTGATCAGTGCCTGAGCAGCCACATCATCAGTGCATGAGCAGTCACGTGATCAGTGCATGATAGCCACGTGATTAGTGCATGCTGAGTCACGTTATCTGACTTGATCAGCCACTTGATCAGTGCCTGCAGAGTCACGTGATCAGGGCCTGCTGAGCTGCGTGATTCCTGCCGGCTCATGTGCATGACAATTGCCAGCTGAGCTGCGTGATTCCTGTCGGTCATCTGCTTGACAATTACCAGCTGAGCTGCGTGATTCCTCCCTGGTCACCTGCTTGATTATTGCCAGTTGAGCAGCATGATTCGTCACTGCTGACCTCCATGCTTATTGCCTGCTGATTGCGTGGTTCGTGTCTGCACAGCTCTTTGAGTATTGCCTCCTGAGGTCCCTGTTCGGGCTCCACCTGCCCGGCGCCAGCCCCAGCTGATCCAGGTATTCGAAGGAGAGATGGCCTAGGCGACTATTTATATGCTAATCAGAGATGTCAAGAATAATAGTATGAGGAGAGCTCAGTAGGAAAATTCGGGGGAGAAAAGAGACTCAGTAGCTTGGTTTACGGGGAAGACCAATCAAACTTCAAGACATGAAGTTTGCACCACTTACGTAGGCCGCAGGCGCCCTCTCGAATAACCAAAGGTGCCTCACCCTAGACACCTTCTCGAGTGGGTCTTAGCAGCCCAGGCATAATTAGTAAGCGTGGTGGGTTCCGCGCTCCAGATGGAGACTCAGCTGGAAGTTAAAGCGAAGAATGACAAGGAACTTTATGAATTGGAGCTGTAAGTTAACTCTTTGACAGACAGAGCGAGATGGTGGTGGGGGACAGCCCCCAGTGAAATCAGAGGTGAGAGCACAAAGCAATACAGTAGGCAGACTCTGGTTTTTTTGGGGGGGAGATGCTCGAGAATATCCGGGTGGACTCCTGAGGCTCGATCCCGCATTTGCGTATGCCGAGCCTCCTTCCTCATGACCTTTGTCCAGAGTGGAAGGCCTCCCCGGCTCCCGGCACATGATCAGTGCATGCTCACTCACGATATCAGTGCATGATCAGCGACGTGATCACTGACGGCCCAGTCACGTGATCAGCGCCTCTCAGTCACGGGATCACCGGTGATAAACACTTGATCAGTGAACGACCAGCCACGTGATCACTGCATGCGCAGTCAGGTGGCCAGTTCCTGATCAGCCACGTGATCAGTGCGTGCACAGTCCCATGATCAGCGCCTGTCAGTCACTGATCACTGCCTGATAAACACGTGATCAGTGCCCGAACAGCCACGTCATCAGTGCATGCGCAGTCACGTGATCAGTGCATGATAGCCACGTGATCAGTGCGTGCACAGGCCCATGATCAGCGCCTGTCAGTCACTTATCATTGCCTGATAAACACGTGATCAGTGCATGATGAGCCATGTGATCAGTGCCTGATCCGCCAGGTCATCATGCATGCGCAGTCACGTGATCAGTGCATGATAGCCACGTGATCAGTGCATGCTCAGTCACGTGATCTGTACTTTATCAGCCACGTGAACAGTGCCTGCAGAGTCACGTGATCAGGGCCTGCTGAGCTGCGTGATTCCTGCCGGCTCATCTGCATGACAATTGCCAGCTGAGCTGCGTGATTCCTGCCTGGTCACCTGCTTGATTATTGCCAGTTGAGCAGCATGATTCGTCACTGCTGACCTCCATGCTTATTGTCTGCTGATTGCGTGGTTCGTGTCTGCACAGCTCTTTGAGTATTGCCTCCTGAGGTCCCTGTTCGGGCGCCGCCTGCCGGGGACCAGCCCGACCTGACCCAGGGTATTCGATGGAGAGATGGCCTAGGCGACTATTTATATGCTAATCAGAGATGTCAAGAATAATAGTATGAGGAGAGCTCAGTAGGAAAATTCGGTGGAGAAAAGAAACTGAGTAGCTTGGTTTACGCGGAAGACCAATCAAACTTCAAGACATGAAGTTTGGACCACTTACGTAGGCCGCAGGCGCCCTCTCGAATGGCGGAAGGTGCCTCACCCTAGACACCTTCTCGAGTGGGTCTTAGCAGCCCAGGCATAATTAGTAAGCGTGGTGGGTGCCGCGCTCCAGATGGAGACTCAGCTGGAAGTTAAAGCGAAGAATGACAAGGAACTTTATGAATTGGAGCTGTAAGTTAACTCTTTGACAGAGAGAGCGAGATGGTGGTGGGGTTCAGCCCCCAGTGAAATCAGAGGTGAGTGCACAAAGCAATACAGTAGGCAGACTCTGGGTTTTTTTGGGGGGAGATGCTCGAGAATATCCGGGTGGACCCCTGAGGCTCGATCCCGCATTTGCGTATGCCGAGCCTCCTTCCTCATTACCTTTGTCCATAATGGAAGTCCTCCCCGGCTCCCGGCACATGATCAGTGCATGCTCACTCACGATATCAGTGCATGATCAGCCACGTGATCACTGACGGCACAGTCACGTGATCAGCGCCTCTCAGTCACGGGATCACCGGGTGATAAACACGTGATCAGTGAACGACCAGCCACGTGATCACTGCCTGCACAGTCAGGAAGTCAGTTCGTGATCAGCCAACTGATCAGTGCGTGCACAGTCCCATGATGAGCGCCTGTCAGTCACTGATCACTGTCTGATAAACACGTGATCAGTGCCCGATCAGCCATGTCATCAGTCCTTGTGAAGTCACGTGATCAGTGCATGATAGCCACGTGATCAGTGCGTGCACAGGCCCATGATCAGCGCCTGTCAGTCACTGATCATTGCCTGATAAACAGGTGATCAGTACATGATGAGCCATGTGATCAGTGCCTGAGCAGCCACGTCATCAGTGCATGCGCAGTCACGTGATCAGTGCATGATAGCCACGTGATCAGTGCATGCTCAGTCACGTGACCTGTACTTGATCAGCCACGTGATCAGTGCCTGCAGAGTCACGTGATCAGGGCCTGCTGAGCTGCGTGATTCCTGCCGGCTCATCTGCATGACAATTACCAGCTGAGCTGCGTGATTCCTGCCGGCTCATCTGCTTGACAATTGCCAGCTGAGCTGCGTGATTCCTGCCTGGTCACCTGCTTGATTATTGACAGTTGAGCAGCATGATTCGTCACTGCTGAGCTCCATGCTTATTGCCTGCTGATTGCGTGGTTCGTGTCTGCACAGCTCTTTGAGTATTGCCTCCTGAGGTCCCTGTTCGGGCGCCGCCTGCCGGGGATCAGCCCGACCTGATCCAGGGTATTCGATGGAGAGATGGCCTAGGCGACTATTTATATGCTAATCAGAGATGTCAAGAATAATAGTATGAGGAGAGCTCAGTAGGAAAATTCGGTGGAGAAAAGAAACTGAGTAGCTTGGTTTACGCGGAAGACCAATCAAACTTCAAGACATGAAGTTTGGACCACTTACGTAGGCCGCAGGCGCCCTCTCGAATGGCGGAAGGTGCCTCACCCTAGACACCTTCTCGACTGGGTCTTAGCAGCCCAGGCATAATTAGTAAGCGTGGTGGGTGCCGCGCTCCAGATGGAGACTCAGCTGGAAGTTAAAGCGAAGAATGACAAGGAACTTTATGAATTGGAGCTGTAAGTTAACTCTTTGACAGACAGAGCGAGATGGTGGTGGGGGACAGCCCCCAGTGAAATCAGAGGTGAGAGCACAAAGCAATACAGTAGGCAGACTCTGGTTTTTTTGGGGGGAGATGCTCGAGAATATCCGGGTGGACTCCTGAGGCTCGATCCCGCATTTGCGTATGCCGAGCCTCCTTCCTCATGACCTTTGTCCAGAGTGGAAGGCCTCCCCGGCTCCCGGCACATGATCAGTGCATGCTCACTCACGATATCAGTGCATGATCAGCGACGTGATCACTGACGGCCCAGTCACGTGATCAGCGCCTCTCAGTCACGGGATCACCGGGTGATAAACACTTGATCAGTGAACGACCAGCCACGTGATCACTGCATGCGCAGTCAGGAGGCCAGTTCCTGATCAGCCACGTGATCAGTGCGTGCACAGTCCCATGATCAGCGCCTGTCAGTCACTGATCACTGCCTGATAAACACGTGATCAGTGCCCGAACAGCCAAGTCATCAGTGCATGCGCAGTCACGTGATCAGTGCATGATAGCCACGTGATCAGTGCGTGCACAGGCCCATGATCAGCGCCTGTCAGTCACTTATCATTGCCTGATAAACACGTGATCAGTGCATGATGAGCCATGTGATCAGTGCCTGATCCGCCAGGTCATCATGCATGCGCAGTCACGTGATCAGTGCATGATAGCCACGTGATCAGTGCATGCTCAGTCACGTGATCTGTACTTTATCAGCCACGTGAACAGTGCCTGCAGAGTCACGTGATCAGGGCCTGCTGAGCTGCGTGATTCCTGCCGGCTCATCTGCATGACAATTGCCAGCTGAGCTGCGTGATTCCTGCCTGGTCACCTGCTTGATTATTGCCAGTTGAGCAGCATGATTCGTCACTGCTGACCTCCATGCTTATTGCCTGCTGATTGCGTGGTTCGTGTCTGCACAGCTCTTTGAGTATTGCCTCCTGAGGTCCCTGTTCGGGCGCCGCCTGCCGGGGACCAGCCCGACCTGACCCAGGGTATTCGATGGAGAGATGGCCTAGGCGACTATTTATATGCTAATCAGAGATGTCAAGAATAATAGTATGAGGAGAGCTCAGTAGGAAAATTCGGTGGAGAAAAGAAACTGAGTAGCTTGGTTTACGCGGAAGACCAATCAAACTTCAAGACATGAAGTTTGGACCACTTACGTAGGCCGCAGGCGCCCTCTCGAATGGCGGAAGGTGCCTCACCCTAGACACCTTCTCGAGTGGGTCTTAGCAGCCCAGGCATAATTAGTAATCGTGGTGGGTTCCGCGCTCCAGATGGAGACTCAGCTGGAAGTTAAAGGGAAGAATGACAAGGAACTTTATGAATTGGAGCTGTAAGTTAACTCTTTGACAGAGAGAGCGAGATGGTGGTGGGGTTCAGCCCCCAGTGAAATCAGAGGTGAGTGCACAAAGCAATACAGTAGGCAGACTCTGGGTTTTTTTGGGGGGAGATGCTCGAGAATATCCGGGTGGACCCCTGAGGCTCGATCCCGCATTTGCGTATGCCGAGCCTCCTTCCTCATTACCTTTGTCCATAATGGAAGTCCTCCCCGGCTCCCGGCACATGATCAGTGCATGCTCACTCACGATATCAGTGCATGATCAGCCACGTGATCACTGACGGCACAGTCACGTGATCAGCGCCTCTCAGTCACGGGATCACCGGGTGATAAACACGTGATCAGTGAAAGACCAGCCACGTGATCACTGCATGCGCAGTCAGGTGGCCAGTTCCTGATCAGCCACGTGATCAGTGCGTGCACAGTCCCATGATCAGCGCCTGTCAGTCACTGATCACTGCCTGATAAACACGTGATCAGTGCCCGAACAGCCACGTCATCAGTGCATGCGCAGTCACGTGATCAGTGCATGATAGCCACGTGATCAGTGCGTGCACAGGCCCATGATCAGCGCCTGTCAGTCACTGATCATTGCCTGATAAACACGTGATCAGTGCATGATGAGCCATGTGATCAGTGCCTGATCCGCCAGGTCATCAGTGCATGCGCAGTCACGTGATCAGTGCATGATAGCCACGTGATCAGTGCATGCTCAGTCACGTGATCTGTACTTTATCAGCCACGTGAACAGTGCCTGCAGAGTCACGTGATCAGGGCCTGCTGAGCTGCGTGATTCCTGCCGGCTCATCTGCATGACAATTGCCAGCTGAGCTGCGTGATTCCTGCCTGGTCACCTGCTTGATTATTGCCAGTTGAGCAGCATGATTCGTCACTGCTGACCTCCATGCTTATTGTCTGCTGATTGCGTGGTTCGTGTCTGCTCAGCTCTTTGAGTATTGCCTCCTGAGGTCCCTGTTCGGTCGCCACCTGCCGGGGACCAGCCCCAGCTGATCCAGGGTATTCGAAGGAGAGATGGCCTAGGCGACTATTTATATGCTAATCAGAGATGTCAAGAATAATAGTATGAGGAGAGCTCAGTAGGAAAATTCGGTGGAGAAAAGAGACTGAGTAGCTTGGTTTACGCGGAAGACCAATTAAACTTCAAGACATGAAGTTTGCACCACTTACGTAGGCCGCAGGCGCCCTCTCGAATAACGAAAGGTGCCTCACCCTAGACACCTTCTCGAGTGGGTCTTAGCAGCCCAGGCATAATTAGTAATCGTGGTGGGTTCCGCGCTCCAGATGGAGACTCAGCTGGAAGTTAAAGGGAAGAATGACAAGGAACTTTATGAATTGGAACTGTAAGTTAACTCTTTGACAGAGAGAGCGAGATGGTGGTGGGGTTCAGCCCCCAGTGAAATCAGAGGTGAGTGCACAAAGCAATACAGTAGGCAGACTCTGGGTTTTTTTGGGGGGAGATGCTCGAGAATATCCGGGTGGACCCCTGGGCTCGATCCCGCATTTGCGTATGCCGAGCCTCCTTCCTCATGACCTTTGTCCAGAATGGAAGTCCTCCCCGGCTCCCGGCACATGATCAGTGCATGCTCACTCACGATATCAGTGCATGATCAGCCACGTGATCACTGACGGCACAGTCACGTGATCAGCGCCTCTCAGTCACGTGATCACCGGATGATAAACACGTGATCAGTGAACGACCAGCCACGTGATCACTGCCTGCACAGTCAGGAAGTCAGTTCGTGATCAGCCAACTGATCAGTGCGTGCACAGTCCCATGATGAGCGCCTGTCAGTCACTGATCACTGTCTGATAAACACGTGATCAGTGCCCGATCAGCCATGTCATCAGTCCTTGTGAAGTCACGTGATCAGTGCATGATAGCCACGTGATCAGTGCGTGCACAGGCCCATGATCAGCGCCTGTCAGTCACTGAGCATTGCCTGATAAACAGGTGATCAGTACATGATGAGCCATGTGATCAGTGCCTGAGCAGCCACGTCATCAGTGCATGCGCAGTCACGTGATCAGTGCATGATAGCCACGTGATCAGTGCATGCTCAGTCACGTGACCTGTACTTGATCAGCCACGTGATCAGTGCCTGCAGAGTCACGTGATCAGGGCCTGCTGAGCTGCGTGATTCCTGCCGGCTCATCTGCATGACAATTACCAGCTGAGCTGCGTGATTCCTGCCGGCTCATCTGCTTGACAATTGCCAGCTGAGCTGCGTGATTCCTGCCTGGTCACCTGCTTGATTATTGACAGTTGAGCAGCATGATTCGTCACTGCTGAGCTCCATGCTTATTGCCTGCTGATTGCGTGGTTCGTGTCTGCACAGCTCTTTGAGTATTGCCTCCTGAGGTCCCTGTTCGGGCGCCGCCTGCCGGGGATCAGCCCGACCTGATCCAGGGTATTCGATGGAGAGATGGCCTAGGCGACTATTTATATGCTAATCAGAGATGTCAAGAATAATAGTATGAGGAGAGCTCAGTAGGAAAATTCGGTGGAGAAAAGAAACTGAGTAGCTTGGTTTACGCGGAAGACCAATCAAACTTCAAGACATGAAGTTTGGACCACTTACGTAGGCCGCAGGCGCCCTCTCGAATGGCGGAAGGTGCCTCACCCTAGACACCTTCTCGACTGGGTCTTAGCAGCCCAGGCATAATTAGTAAGCGTGGTGGGTGCCGCGCTCCAGATGGAGACTCAGCTGGAAGTTAAAGCGAAGAATGACAAGGAACTTTATGAATTGGAGCTGTAAGTTAACTCTTTGACAGACAGAGCGAGATGGTGGTGGGGGACAGCCCCCAGTGAAATCAGAGGTGAGAGCACAAAGCAATACAGTAGGCAGACTCTGGTTTTTTTGGGGGGGAGATGCTCGAGAATATCCGGGTGGACTCCTGAGGCTCGATCCCGCATTTGCGTATGCCGAGCCTCCTTCCTCATGACCTTTGTCCAGAGTGGAAGGCCTCCCCGGCTCCCGGCACATGATCAGTGCATGCTCACTCACGATATCAGTGCATGATCAGCGACGTGATCACTGACGGCCCAGTCACGTGATCAGCGCCTCTCAGTCACGGGATCACCGGGTGATAAACACTTGATCAGTGAACGACCAGCCACGTGATCACTGCATGCGCAGTCAGGTGGCCAGTTCCTGATCAGCCACGTGATCAGTGCGTGCACAGTCCCATGATCAGCGCCTGTCAGTCACTGATCACTGCCTGATAAACACGTGATCAGTGCCCGAACAGCCACGTCATCAGTGCATGCGCAGTCACGTGATCAGTGCATGATAGCCACGTGATCAGTGCGTGCACAGGCCCATGATCAGCGCCTGTCAGTCACTTATCATTGCCTGATAAACACGTGATCAGTGCATGATGAGCCATGTGATCAGTGCCTGATCCGCCAGGTCATCATGCATGCGCAGTCACGTGATCAGTGCATGATAGCCACGTGATCAGTGCATGCTCAGTCACGTGATCTGTACTTTATCAGCCACGTGAACAGTGCCTGCAGAGTCACGTGATCAGGGCCTGCTGAGCTGCGTGATTCCTGCCGGCTCATCTGCATGACAATTGCCAGCTGAGCTGCGTGATTCCTGCCTGGTCACCTGCTTGATTATTGACAGTTGAGCAGCATGATTCGTCACTGCTGACCTCCATGCTTATTGCCTGCTGATTGCGTGGTTCGTGTCTGCACAGCTCTTTGAGTATTGCCTCCTGAGGTCCCTGTTCGGGCGCCGCCTGCCGGGGACCAGCCCGACCTGACCCAGGGTATTCGATGGAGAGATGGCCTAGGCGACTATTTATATGCTAATCAGAGATGTCAAGAATAATAGTATGAGGAGAGCTCAGTAGGAAAATTCGGTGAAGAAAAGAAACTGAGTAGCTTGGTTTACGCGGAAGACCAATCAAACTTCAAGACATGAAGTTTGGACCACTTACGTAGGCCGCAGGCGCCCTCTCGAATGGCGGAAGGTGCCTCACCCTAGACACCTTCTCGAGTGGGTCTTAGCAGCCCAGGCATAATTAGTAAGCGTGGTGGGTGCCGCGCTCCAGATGGAGACTCAGCTGGAAGTTAAAGCGAAGAATGACAAGGAACTTTATGAATTGGAGCTGTAAGTTAACTCTTTGACAGAGAGAGCGAGATGGTGGTGGGGTTCAGCCCCCAGTGAAATCAGAGGTGAGTGCACAAAGCAATACAGTAGGCAGACTCTGGGTTTTTTTGGGGGGAGATGCTCGAGAATATCCGGGTGGACCCCTGAGGCTCGATCCCGCATTTGCGTATGCCGAGCCTCCTTCCTCATTACCTTTGTCCATAATGGAAGTCCTCCCCGGCTCCCGGCACATGATCAGTGCATGCTCACTCACGATATCAGTGCATGATCAGCCACGTGATCACTGACGGCACAGTCACGTGATCAGCGCCTCTCAGTCACGGGATCACCGGGTGATAAACACGTGATCAGTGAAAGACCAGCCACGTGATCACTGCATGCGCAGTCAGGTGGCCAGTTCCTGATCAGCCACGTGATCAGTGCGTGCACAGTCCCATGATCAGCGCCTGTCAGTCACTGATCACTGCCTGATAAACACGTGATCAGTGCCCGAACAGCCACGTCATCAGTGCATGCGCAGTCACGTGATCAGTGCATGATAGCCACGTGATCAGTGCGTGCACAGGCCCATGATCAGCGCCTGTCAGTCACTGATCATTGCCTGATAAACACGTGATCAGTGCATGATGAGCCATGTGATCAGTGCCTGATCCGCCAGGTCATCAGTGCATGCGCAGTCACGTGATCAGTGCATGATAGCCACGTGATCAGTGCATGCTCAGTCACGTGATCTGTACTTTATCAGCCACGTGAACAGTGCCTGCAGAGTCACGTGATCAGGGCCTGCTGAGCTGCGTGATTCCTGCCGGCTCATCTGCATGACAATTGCCAGCTGAGCTGCGTGATTCCTGCCTGGTCACCTGCTTGATTATTGCCAGTTGAGCAGCATGATTCGTCACTGCTGACCTCCATGCTTATTGTCTGCTGATTGCGTGGTTCGTGTCTGCTCAGCTCTTTGAGTATTGCCTCCTGAGGTCCCTGTTCGGTCGCCACCTGCCGGGGACCAGCCCCAGCTGATCCAGGGTATTCGAAGGAGAGATGGCCTAGGCGACTATTTATATGCTAATCAGAGATGTCAAGAATAATAGTATGAGGAGAGCTCAGTAGGAAAATTCGGTGGAGAAAAGAGACTGAGTAGCTTGGTTTACGCGGAAGACCAATTAAACTTCAAGACATGAAGTTTGCACCACTTATGTAGGCCGCAGGCGCCCTCTCGAATAACGAAAGGTGCCTCACCCTAGACACCTTCTCGAGTGGGTCTTAGCAGCCCAGGCATAATTAGTAATCGTGGTGGGTTCCGCGCTCCAGATGGAGACTCAGCTGGAAGTTAAAGGGAAGAATGACAAGGAACTTTATGAATTGGAACTGTAAGTTAACTCTTTGACAGAGAGAGCGAGATGGTGGTGGGGTTCAGCCCCCAGTGAAATCAGAGGTGAGTGCACAAAGCAATACAGTAGGCAGACTCTGGTTTTTTTTGGGGGGAGATGCTCGAGAATATCCGGGTGGACCCCTGGGCTCGATCCCGCATTTGCGTATGCCGAGCCTCCTTCCTCATGACCTTTGTCCAGAATGGAAGTCCTCCCCGGCTCCCGGCACATGATCAGTGCATGCTCACTCACGATATCAGTGCATGATCAGCCACGTGATCACTGACGGCACAGTCACGTGATCAGCGCCTCTCAGTCACGTGATCACCGGATGATAAACACGTGATCAGTGAACGACCAGCCACGTGATCACTGCCTGCACAGTCAGGAAGTCAGTTCGTGATCAGCCAACTGATCAGTGCGTGCACAGTCCCATGATGAGCGCCTGTCAGTCACTGATCACTGTCTGATAAACACGTGATCAGTGCCCGATCAGCCATGTCATCAGTCCTTGTGAAGTCACGTGATCAGTGCATGATAGCCACGTGATCAGTGCGTGCACAGGCCCATGATCAGCGCCTGTCAGTCACTGAGCATTGCCTGATAAACAGGTGATCAGTACATGATGAGCCATGTGATCAGTGCCTGAGCAGCCACGTCATCAGTGCATGCGCAGTCACGTGATCAGTGCATGATAGCCACGTGATCAGTGCATGCTCAGTCACGTGACCTGTACTTGATCAGCCACGTGATCAGTGCCTGCAGAGTCACGTGATCAGGGCCTGCTGAGCTGCGTGATTCCTGCCGGCTCATCTGCATGACAATTACCAGCTGAGCTGCGTGATTCCTGCCGGCTCATCTGCTTGACAATTGCCAGCTGAGCTGCGTGATTCCTGCCTGGTCACCTGCTTGATTATTGACAGTTGAGCAGCATGATTCGTCACTGCTGAGCTCCATGCTTATTGCCTGCTGATTGCGTGGTTCGTGTCTGCACAGCTCTTTGAGTATTGCCTCCTGAGGTCCCTGTTCGGGCGCCGCCTGCCGGGGATCAGCCCGACCTGATCCAGGGTATTCGATGGAGAGATGGCCTAGGCGACTATTTATATGCTAATCAGAGATGTCAAGAATAATAGTATGAGGAGAGCTCAGTAGGAAAATTCGGTGGAGAAAAGAAACTGAGTAGCTTGGTTTACGCGGAAGACCAATCAAACTTCAAGACATGAAGTTTGGACCACTTACGTAGGCCGCAGGCGCCCTCTCGAATGGCGGAAGGTGCCTCACCCTAGACACCTTCTCGACTGGGTCTTAGCAGCCCAGGCATAATTAGTAAGCGTGGTCGGTGCCGCGCTCCAGATGGAGACTCAGCTGGAAGTTAAAGCGAAGAATGACAAGGAACTTTATGAATTGGAGCTGTAAGTTAACTCTTTGACAGACAGAGCGAGATGGTGGTGGGGGACAGCCCCCAGTGAAATCAGAGGTGAGAGCACAAAGCAATACAGTAGGCAGACTCTGGTTTTTTTGGGGGGGAGATGCTCGAGAATATCCGGGTGGACTCCTGAGGCTCGATCCCGCATTTGCGTATGCCGAGCCTCCTTCCTCATGACCTTTGTCCAGAGTGGAAGGCCTCCCCGGCTCCCGGCACATGATCAGTGCATGCTCACTCACGATATCAGTGCATGATCAGCGACGTGATCACTGACGGCCCAGTCACGTGATCAGCGCCTCTCAGTCACGGGATCACCGGGTGATAAACACTTGATCAGTGAACGACCAGCCACGTGATCACTGCATGCGCAGTCAGGTGGCCAGTTCCTGATCAGCCACGTGATCAGTGCGTGCACAGTCCCATGATCAGCGCCTGTCAGTCACTGATCACTGCCTGATAAACACGTGATCAGTGCCCGAACAGCCACGTCATCAGTGCATGCGCAGTCACGTGATCAGTGCATGATAGCCACGTGATCAGTGCGTGCACAGGCCCATGATCAGCGCCTGTCAGTCACTTATCATTGCCTGATAAACACGTGATCAGTGCATGATGAGCCATGTGATCAGTGCCTGATCCGCCAGGTCATCATGCATGCGCAGTCACGTGATCAGTGCATGATAGCCACGTGATCAGTGCATGCTCAGTCACGTGATCTGTACTTTATCAGCCACGTGAACAGTGCCTGCAGAGTCACGTGATCAGGGCCTGCTGAGCTGCGTGATTCCTGCCGGCTCATCTGCATGACAATTGCCAGCTGAGCTGCGTGATTCCTGCCTGGTCACCTGCTTGATTATTGACAGTTGAGCAGCATGATTCGTCACTGCTGACCTCCATGCTTATTGCCTGCTGATTGCGTGGTTCGTGTCTGCACAGCTCTTTGAGTATTGCCTCCTGAGGTCCCTGTTCGGGCGCCGCCTGCCGGGGACCAGCCCGACCTGACCCAGGGTATTCGATGGAGAGATGGCCTAGGCGACTATTTATATGCTAATCAGAGATGTCAAGAATAATAGTATGAGGAGAGCTCAGTAGGAAAATTCGGTGGAGAAAAGAAACTGAGTAGCTTGGTTTACGCGGAAGACCAATCAAACTTCAAGACATGAAGTTTGGACCACTTACGTAGGCCGCAGGCGCCCTCTCGAATGGCGGAAGGTGCCTCACCCTAGACACCTTCTCGAGTGGGTCTTAGCAGCCCAGGCATAATTAGTAAGCGTGGTGGGTGCCGCGCTCCAGATGGAGACTCAGCTGGAAGTTAAAGCGAAGAATGACAAGGAACTTTATGAATTGGAGCTGTAAGTTAACTCTTTGACAGAGAGAGCGAGATGGTGGTGGGGTTCAGCCCCCAGTGAAATCAGAGGTGAGTGCACAAAGCAATACAGTAGGCAGACTCTGGGTTTTTTTGGGGGGAGATGCTCGAGAATATCCGGGTGGACCCCTGAGGCTCGATCCCGCATTTGCGTATGCCGAGCCTCCTTCCTCATTACCTTTGTCCATAATGGAAGTCCTCCCCGGCTCCCGGCACATGATCAGTGCATGCTCACTCACGATATCAGTGCATGATCAGCCACGTGATCACTGACGGCACAGTCACGTGATCAGCGCCTCTCAGTCACGGGATCACAGGGTGATAAACACGTGATCAGTGAAAGACCAGCCACGTGATCACTGCATGCGCAGTCAGGTGGCCAGTTCCTGATCAGCCACGTGATCAGTGCGTGCACAGTCCCATGATCAGCGCCTATCAGTCACTGATCACTGCCTGATAAACACGTGATCAGTGCCCGAACAGCCACGTCATCAGTGCATGCGCAGTCACGTGATCAGTGCATGATAGCCACGTGATCAGTGCGTGCACAGGCCCATGATCAGCGCCTGTCAGTCACTGATCATTGCCTGATAAACACGTGATCAGTGCATGATGAGCCATGTGATCAGTGCCTGATCCGCCAGGTCATCAGTGCATGCGCAGTCACGTGATCAGTGCATGATAGCCACGTGATCAGTGCATGCTCAGTCACCTGATCTGTACTTTATCAGCCACGTGAACAGTGCCTGCAGAGTCACGTGATCAGGGCCTGCTGAGCTGCGTGATTCCTGCCGGCTCATCTGCATGACAATTGCCAGCTGAGCTGCGTGATTCCTGCCTGGTCACCTGCTTGATTATTGCCAGTTGAGCAGCATGATTCGTCACTGCTGACCTCCATGCTTATTGTCTGCTGATTGCGTGGTTCGTGTCTGCTCAGCTCTTTGAGTATTGCCTCCTGAGGTCCCTGTTCGGGCGCCACCTGCCGGGGACCAGCCCCAGCTGATCCAGGGTATTCGAAGGAGAGATGGCCTAGGCGACTATTTATATGCTAATCAGAGATGTCAAGAATAATAGTATGAGGAGAGCTCAGTAGGAAAATTCGGTGGAGAAAAGAGACTGAGTAGCTTGGTTTACGCGGAAGACCAATTAAACTTCAAGACATGAAGTTTGCACCACTTACGTAGGCCGCAGGCGCCCTCTCGAATAACGAAAGGTGCCTCACCCTAGACACCTTCTCGAGTGGGTCTTAGCAGCCCAGGCATAATTAGTAATCGTGGTGGGTTCCACGCTCCAGATGGAGACTCAGCTGGAAGTTAAAGGGAAGAATGACAAGGAACTTTATGAATTGGAACTGTAAGTTAACTCTTTGACAGAGAGAGCGAGATGGTGGTGGGGTTCAGCCCCCAGTGAAATCAGAGGTGAGTGCACAAAGCAATACAGTAGGCAGACTCTGGTTTTTTTTGGGGGGAGATGCTTGAGAATATCCGGGTGGACCCCTGGGCTCGATCCCGCATTTGCGTATGCCGAGACTCCTTCCTCATGACCTTTGTCCAGAATGGAAGTCCTCCCCGGCTCCCGGCACATGATCAGTGCATGCTCACTCACGATATCAGTGCATGATCAGCCACGTGATCACTGACGGCACAGTCACGTGATCAGCGCCTCTCAGTCACGTGATCACCGGATGATAAACACGTGATCAGTGAACGACCAGCCACGTGATCACTGCCTGCACAGTCAGGAAGTCAGTTCGTGATCAGCCAACTGATCAGTGCGTGCACAGGCCCATGATCAGCGCCTGTCAGTCACTGAGCATTGCCTGATAAACACGTGATCAGTGCATGATGAGCCATGTGATCAGTGCCTGATCCGCCAGGTCATCAGTGCATGCGCAGTCACGTGATCAGTGCATGATAGCCACGTGATCAGTGCATGCTCAGTCACGTGATCTGTACTTTATCAGCCACGTGAACAGTGCCTGCAGAGTCACGTGATCAGGGCCTGCTGAGCTGCGTGATTCCTGCCGGCTCATCTGCATGACAATTGCCAGCTGAGCTGCGTGATTCCTGCCTGGTCACCTGCTTGATTATTGCCAGTTGAGCAGCATGATTCGTCACTGCTGACCTCCATGCTTATTGTCTGCTGATTGCGTGGTTCGTGTCTGCTCAGCTCTTTGAGTATTGCCTCCTGAGGTCCCTGTTCGGTCGCCACCTGCCGGGGACCAGCCCCAGCTGATCCAGGGTATTCGAAGGAGAGATGGCCTAGGCGACTATTTATATGCTAATCAGAGATGTCAAGAATAATAGTATGAGGAGAGCTCAGTAGGAAAATTCGGTGGAGAAAAGAGACTGAGTAGCTTGGTTTACGCGGAAGACCAATTAAACTTCAAGACATGAAGTTTGCACCACTTATGTAGGCCGCAGGCGCCCTCTCGAATAACGAAAGGTGCCTCACCCTAGACACCTTCTCGAGTGGGTCTTAGCAGCCCAGGCATAATTAGTAATCGTGGTGGGTTCCGCGCTCCAGATGGAGACTCAGCTGGAAGTTAAAGGGAAGAATGACAAGGAACTTTATGAATTGGAACTGTAAGTTAACTCTTTGACAGAGAGAGCGAGATGGTGGTGGGGTTCAGCCCCCAGTGAAATCAGAGGTGAGTGCACAAAGCAATACAGTAGGCAGACTCTGGTTTTTTTTGGGGGGAGATGCTCGAGAATATCCGGGTGGACCCCTGGGCTCGATCCCGCATTTGCGTATGCCGAGCCTCCTTCCTCATGACCTTTGTCCAGAATGGAAGTCCTCCCCGGCTCCCGGCACATGATCAGTGCATGCTCACTCACGATATCAGTGCATGATCAGCCACGTGATCACTGACGGCACAGTCACGTGATCAGCGCCTCTCAGTCACGTGATCACCGGATGATAAACACGTGATCAGTGAACGACCAGCCACGTGATCACTGCCTGCACAGTCAGGAAGTCAGTTCGTGATCAGCCAACTGATCAGTGCGTGCACAGTCCCATGATGAGCGCCTGTCAGTCACTGATCACTGTCTGATAAACACGTGATCAGTGCCCGATCAGCCATGTCATCAGTCCTTGTGAAGTCACGTGATCAGTGCATGATAGCCACGTGATCAGTGCGTGCACAGGCCCATGATCAGCGCCTGTCAGTCACTGAGCATTGCCTGATAAACAGGTGATCAGTACATGATGAGCCATGTGATCAGTGCCTGAGCAGCCACGTCATCAGTGCATGCGCAGTCACGTGATCAGTGCATGATAGCCACGTGATCAGTGCATGCTCAGTCACGTGACCTGTACTTGATCAGCCACGTGATCAGTGCCTGCAGAGTCACGTGATCAGGGCCTGCTGAGCTGCGTGATTCCTGCCGGCTCATCTGCATGACAATTACCAGCTGAGCTGCGTGATTCCTGCCGGCTCATCTGCTTGACAATTGCCAGCTGAGCTGCGTGATTCCTGCCTGGTCACCTGCTTGATTATTGACAGTTGAGCAGCATGATTCGTCACTGCTGAGCTCCATGCTTATTGCCTGCTGATTGCGTGGTTCGTGTCTGCACAGCTCTTTGAGTATTGCCTCCTGAGGTCCCTGTTCGGGCGCCGCCTGCCGGGGATCAGCCCGACCTGATCCAGGGTATTCGATGGAGAGATGGCCTAGGCGACTATTTATATGCTAATCAGAGATGTCAAGAATAATAGTATGAGGAGAGCTCAGTAGGAAAATTCGGTGGAGAAAAGAAACTGAGTAGCTTGGTTTACGCGGAAGACCAATCAAACTTCAAGACATGAAGTTTGGACCACTTACGTAGGCCGCAGGCGCCCTCTCGAATGGCGGAAGGTGCCTCACCCTAGACACCTTCTCGACTGGGTCTTAGCAGCCCAGGCATAATTAGTAAGCGTGGTCGGTGCCGCGCTCCAGATGGAGACTCAGCTGGAAGTTAAAGCGAAGAATGACAAGGAACTTTATGAATTGGAGCTGTAAGTTAACTCTTTGACAGACAGAGCGAGATGGTGGTGGGGGACAGCCCCAGTGAAATCAGAGGTGAGAGCACAAAGCAATACAGTAGGCAGACTCTGGTTTTTTTGGGGGGGAGATGCTCGAGAATATCCGGGTGGACTCCTGAGGCTCGATCCCGCATTTGCGTATGCCGAGCCTCCTTCCTCATGACCTTTGTCCAGAGTGGAAGGCCTCCCCGGCTCCCGGCACATGATCAGTGCATGCTCACTCACGATATCAGTGCATGATCAGCGACGTGATCACTGACGGCCCAGTCACGTGATCAGCGCCTCTCAGTCACGGGATCACCGGGTGATAAACACTTGATCAGTGAACGACCAGCCACGTGATCACTGCATGCGCAGTCAGGTGGCCAGTTCCTGATCAGCCACGTGATCAGTGCGTGCACAGTCCCATGATCAGCGCCTGTCAGTCACTGATCACTGCCTGATAAACACGTGATCAGTGCCCGAACAGCCACGTCATCAGTGCATGCGCAGTCACGTGATCAGTGCATGATAGCCACGTGATCAGTGCGTGCACAGGCCCATGATCAGCGCCTGTCAGTCACTTATCATTGCCTGATAAACACGTGATCAGTGCATGATGAGCCATGTGATCAGTGCCTGATCCGCCAGGTCATCATGCATGCGCAGTCACGTGATCAGTGCATGATAGCCACGTGATCAGTGCATGCTCAGTCACGTGATCTGTACTTTATCAGCCACGTGAACAGTGCCTGCAGAGTCACGTGATCAGGGCCTGCTGAGCTGCGTGATTCCTGCCGGCTCATCTGCATGACAATTGCCAGCTGAGCTGCGTGATTCCTGCCTGGTCACCTGCTTGATTATTGACAGTTGAGCAGCATGATTCGTCACTGCTGACCTCCATGCTTATTGCCTGCTGATTGCGTGGTTCGTGTCTGCACAGCTCTTTGAGTATTGCCTCCTGAGGTCCCTGTTCGGGCGCCGCCTGCCGGGGACCAGCCCGACCTGACCCAGGGTATTCGATGGAGAGATGGCCTAGGCGACTATTTATATGCTAATCAGAGATGTCAAGAATAATAGTATGAGGAGAGCTCAGTAGGAAAATTCGGTGGAGAAAAGAAACTGAGTAGCTTGGTTTACGCGGAAGACCAATCAAACTTCAAGACATGAAGTTTGGACCACTTACGTAGGCCGCAGGCGCCCTCTCGAATGGCGGAAGGTGCCTCACCCTAGACACCTTCTCGAGTGGGTCTTAGCAGCCCAGGCATAATTAGTAAGCGTGGTGGGTGCCGCGCTCCAGATGGAGACTCAGCTGGAAGTTAAAGCGAAGAATGACAAGGAACTTTATGAATTGGAGCTGTAAGTTAACACTTTGACAGAGAGAGCGAGATGGTGGTGGGTTCAGCCCCCAGTGAAATCAGAGGTGAGTGCACAAAGCAATACAGTAGGCAGACTCTGGGTTTTTTTGGGGGGAGATGCTCGAGAATATCCGGGTGGACCCCTGAGGCTCGATCCCGCATTTGCGTATGCCGAGCCTTCCTTCCTCATTACCTTTGTCCATAATGGAAGTCCTCCCCGGCTCCCGGCACATGATCAGTGCATGCTCACTCACGATATCAGTGCATGATCAGCCACGTGATCACTGACGGCACAGTCACGTGATCAGCGCCTCTCAGTCACGGGATCACAGGGTGATAAAACACGTGATCAGTGAAAGACCAAGCCACGTGATCACTGCATGCGCAGTCAGGTGGCCAGTTCCTGATCAGCCACAGTGATCAGTGCGTGCACAGTCCCATGGATCAAGCGCCTATCAGTCACTGATCACTGCCTGATAAAACACGTGATCAGTGCCCGAACAGCCACGTCATCAGTGCATGCGCCAGTCACGTGATCAGTGCATGATAGCCACGTGATCAGTGCGTGCACAGGCCCATGATCAGCGCCTGTCAGTCACTGATCATTGCCTGATAAACACGTGATCAGGTGCATGATGAGCCATGTGCTCAGTGCCTGATCCGCCAGGTCATCAGTGCATGCGCAGTCACGTGATCAGTGCATGATAGCCACGTGATCAGTGCATGCTCAGTCACCTGATCTGTACTTTATCAGCCACGTGAACAGTGCCTGCAGAGTCACGTGATCAGGGCCTGCTGAGCTGCGTGATTCCTGCCGGCTCATCTGCATGACAATTGCCAGCTGAGCTGCGTGATTCCTGCCTGGTCACCTGCTTGATTATTGCCAGTTGAGCAGCATGATTCGTCACTGCTGACCTCCATGCTTATTGTCTGCTGATTGCGTGGTTCGTGTCTGCTCAGCTCTTTGAGTATTGCCTCCTGAGGTCCCTGTTCGGGCGCCACCTGCCGGGGACCAGCCCCAGCTGATCCAGGGTATTCGAAGGAGAGATGGCCTAGGCGACTATTTATATGCTAATCAGAGATGTCAAGAATAATAGTATGAGGAGAGCTCAGTAGGAAAATTCGGTGGAGAAAAGAGACTGAGTAGCTTGGTTTACGCGGAAGACCAATTAAACTTCAAGACATGAAGTTTGCACCACTTACGTAGGCCGCAGGCGCCCTCTCGAATAACGAAAGGTGCCTCACCCTAGACACCTTCTCGAGTGGGTCTTAGCAGCCCAGGCATAATTAGTAATCGTGGTGGGTTCCACGCTCCAGATGGAGACTCAGCTGGAAGTTAAAGGGAAGAATGACAAGGAACTTTATGAATTGGAACTGTAAGTTAACTCTTTGACAGAGAGAGCGAGATGGTGGTGGGGTTCAGCCCCCAGTGAAATCAGAGGTGAGTGCACAAAGCAATACAGTAGGCAGACTCTGGTTTTTTTTGGGGGGAGATGCTTGAGAATATCCGGGTGGACCCCTGGGCTCGATCCCGCATTTGCGTATGCCGAGACTCCTTCCTCATGACCTTTGTCCAGAATGGAAGTCCTCCCCGGCTCCCGGCACATGATCAGTGCATGCTCACTCACGATATCAGTGCATGATCAGCCACGTGATCACTGACGGCACAGTCACGTGATCAGCGCCTCTCAGTCACGTGATCACCGATGATAAACACGTGATCAGTGAACGACCAGCCACGTGATCACTGCCTGCACAGTCAGGAAGTCAGTTCGTGATCAGCCAACTGATCAGTGCGTGCACAGTCCCATGATGAGCGCCTGTCAGTCACTGATCACTGTCTGATAAACACGTGATCAGTGCCCGATCAGCCATGTCATCAGTCCTTGTGAAGTCACGTGATCAGTGCATGATAGCCACGTGATCAGTGCGTGCACAGGCCCATGATCAGCGCCTGTCAGTCACTGAGCATTGCCTGATAAACAGGTGATCAGTACATGATGAGCCATGTGATCAGTGCCTGAGCAGCCACGTCATCAGTGCATGCGCAGTCACGTGATCAGTGCATGATAGCCACGTGATCAGTGCATGCTCAGTCACGTGACCTGTACTTGATCAGCCACGTGATCAGTGCCTGCAGAGTCACGTGATCAGGGCCTGCTGAGCTGCGTGATTCCTGCCGGCTCATCTGCATGATAATTGCCAGCTGAGCTGCGTGATTCCTGCCGGCTCCTCTGCTTGACAATTGCCAGCTGAGCTGCGTGATTCCTGCCTGGTCACCTGCTTGATTATTGACAGTTGAGCAGCATGATTCGTCACTGCCTGAGCTCCATGCTTATTGCCTGCTGATTGCGTGGTTCGTGTCTGCACAGCTCTTTGAGTATTGCCTCCTGAGGTCCCTGTTCGGGCGCCGCCTGCCGGGGATCAGCCCGACCTGATCCAGGGTATTCGATGGAGAGATGGCCTAGGCGACTATTTATATGCTAAGCAGAGATGTCAAGAATAATAGTATGAGGAGAGCTCAGTAGGAAAATTCGGTGGAGAAAGAGACTGAGTAGCTTGGTTTACGCGGAAGACCAATCAAACTTTCAAGACATGAAGTTTGGACCACTTACGTAGGCCGCAGGCGCCCTCTCGAATGGCGGAAGGTGCCTCACCCTAGACACCTTCTCGACTGGGTCTTAGCAGCCCAGGCATAATTAGTAAGCGTGGTGGTGCCGCGCTCCAGATGGAGACTCAGCTGGAAGTTAAAGGGAAGAATGACAAGGAACTTTATGAATTGGAGCTGTAAGTTAACTCTTTGACAGACAGAGCGAGATGGTGCTGGGGGACAGCTCCCAGTGAAATCAGAGGTGAGAGCACAAAGGAATACACTAGGCAGACTCTGGTTTTTTTGGGGGGGAGATGCTCGAGAATATCCGGGTGGACTCCTGAGGCTCGATCCCGCATTTGAGTATGCCGAGCCTCCTTCCTCATGACCTCTGTCCAGAGTGGAAGGCCTGCCCGGCTCCCGGCACATGATCAGTGCATGCTCTCTCACGATATCAGTGCATGATCAGCCACGTGATCACTGACGGCACAGTCACGTGATCAGCGCCTCTCAGTCACGGGGATCACCGGGTGATAAACACGTGATCACGTGAACGACCAGCCACGTGATCACTGCATGCGCAGTCAGGTGGCCAGTTCCTGATCAGCCACCTGATCAGTGCGTGCACAGGCCCATGATCAGCGCCTGTCAGTCACTGATCACTGCCTGAATAAACACGTGATTCAGTGCCCGAACAGCCACGTCATCAGTGCATGCGCAGTCACGTGATCAGGGCATGATAGCCACGTGATCAGTTGCGTGCACAGGCCAATGATCAGCGCCTGTCAGTCACTGATCATTGGCACTGATAAACACGGTGATCAGTGGCATGATGATCCCATGTGATCAGTGCCTGAGCAGCCACGTCATCAGTGCATGATAGCCACGTGATCAGTGCATGCTTCAGTCACGTGATCTGTACTTGATCAGCCACGTGATCAGTGCCTGCAGAGTCACGTGATCAGGGCCTGCTGAGCTGCGTGATTCCTTCCGGCTCATCTGCATGTAATTGCCAGCTGAGCTGCGTGATTCCTGCCTGGTCAACCTGCTTGATTATTGCCAGTTGAGCAGCATGATTCGTCACTGCTGACTGCCATGCTTATTGCCTGCTGATTGCGTGGTTCGTGTCTGCTCAGCTCTTTGAGTATTTCCTCCTGAGGTCCCTGTTCGGTCGCCACCTGCCGGGGACCAGCCCCAGCTGATCCAGGGTATTCGAAGGAGAGATGGCCTAGGCGACTATTTATATGCTAATCAGAGATGTCAAGAATAATAGTATGAGGAGAGCTCAGTAGGAAAATTCGGGGGAGAAAAGAGACTGAGTAGCTTGGTTTACGCGGAAGACCAATTAAACTACAAGACATGAAGTTTGCACCACTTACCTAGGCCGCAGGCGCCCTCTCGAATAACGAAAGGTGCCTCACCCTAGACACCTTCTCGAGTGGGTCTTAGCAGCCCAGGCATAATTAGTAATCGTGGTGGGTTCCGCGCTCCAGATGGAGACTCAGCTGGAAGTTAAAGGGAAGAATGACAAGGAACTTTATGAATTGGAGCTGTAAGTTAACTCTTTGACAGAGAGAGCGAGATGGTGGTGGGGTTCAGCCCCCAGTGAAATCAGAGGTGAGTGCACAAAGCAATACAGCAGGAAGACTCTGATTTTTTGGGGGGAGATGCTCGAGAATATCCGGGTGGACCCCTGAGGCTCGATCCCGCATTTGCGTATGCCGAGCCTCCTTCCTCATGACCTTTGTCCAGAATGGAAGTCCTCCCCGACTCCCGGCACATGATCAGTGCATGCTCAGTCACGATATCAGTGCATGATCAGCCACGTGATCACTGACGGCACAGTCACGTGATCAGCGCCTCTCAGTCACGTGATCACCGGATGATAAACACCCGATCAGTGAACGACCAGCCACGTGATCACTGCCTGCACAGTCAGGAAGTCAGTTCCTGATCAGCCACCTGATCAGTGCGTGCACAGTCCCATGATGGCGCCTGTCAAGTCACTGATCACTGTCTGATAACCACGTGATCAGTGCCCGATCAGCCATGTCATCAGTCCATGTGAAGAAACGTGATCAGTGCATGATAGCCACGTGATCAGTGCGTGCACAGTCCCATGATCAGCGCCGGGTCAGTCACTGATCATTGCCTGATAAACATCCGTGATAAAGTGCATGATGAGCCAATGTGAATCAGTGCCTGAGCAGCCACGAATCAGTGCATGAGCAGTCACGTGATCCAGTGCATAGATAGCCACGTGATTATGGCATGGCTGTGAGTCACGTTATCTGATTTGATCACCACGTGATCAGTGCCTGCAGAATCAGGTGATCAGGGCCTGCCTGAGCCTCCGTGATTCCTGCTCGGCTCATGTGCATTGACCAATTGCCCAGCTGAGCTGCGGTGATTCCTGCCTGGTCACCTGCTTGATTATTGCCAGTTGAGCAGCATGATTCATCACTGCTGACCTCCATGCTTATTGCCTGCTGATTGCGTGGTTCGTGTCTGCACAGCTCTTTGAGTATTGCCTCCTGAGGTCCCTGTTCGGTCGCCACCTGCCGGGACCAGCCCCAGCTGATCCAGGGTATTCGAAGGAGAGATGGCCTAGGCGACTATTTATATGCTAATCAGAGATGTCAAGAATAATAGTATGAGGAGAGCTCAGTAGGAAAATTCGGTGGAGAAAAGAGACTCAGTAGCTTGGTTTACGCGGAAGACCAATTAAACTTCAAGACATGAAGTTTGCACCACTTACGTAGGCCGCAGGCGCCCTCTCGAATAACGAAAGGTGCCTCACCCTAGACACCTTCTCGAGTGGGTCTTAGCAGCCCAGGCATAATTAGTAATCGTGGTGGGTTCCGCGCTCCAGATGGAGACTCAGCTGGAAGTTAAAGGGAAGAATGACAAGGAACTTTATGAATTGGAGCTGTAAGTTAACTCTTTGACAGAGAGAGCGAGATGGTGGTGGGGGACAGCCCCCAGTGAAATCAGAGGTGAGTGCACAAAGCAATACAGTAGGCAGACTCTGGTTTTTTTGGGGGGAGATGCTCGAGAATATCCGGGTGGACCCTGAGGCTCGATCCGCATTTGCGTATGCCGAGCCTCCTTCCTCATGACCTTTGTCCACAGTGGAAGGCCTCCCCGGTCCCGGCACATGATCAGTGCATGCTCACTCACGATATCAGTGCATGATCAGCCACGTGATCACTGACGGCACAGTCACGTGATCAGCGCCTCTCAGTCACGGGATCACCGGGTGATAAACACGTGATCAGTGAACGACCAGCCACGTGATCACTGCATGCGCAGTCAGGTGGCCAGTTCCTGATCAGCCACGTGATCAGTGCGTGCACAGGCCCATGATCAGCGCCTGTCAGTCACTGATCACTGCCTGATAAACACGTG
>NW_020190639.1:0-21096 GCF_002263795.3 Bos taurus
GAGCCGTGTGATTCCTGCCTGCTCAGCTGCTTGATTATTGCCAGCTGAGCTGCGTGATTCTGCTGCTCATCTGCTTGACTTTTGCCAGCTGAGCTGTGTGATTCCTGCCTGCTCAGCTGCTTGATTATTGCCAGCTGAGATGCGTGATTCTGCCTGTTCATCTGCTTGACTTTTGCCAGCTGAGCCATGTGATTCCTGCCTGCTCAGCTCTTGATTATTGCCAGCTGAGCAGCATGATTCATGCACAGCTGATGACCACGATTATTGCCTTCGGATTGCGTGATATTTTGCCTGCTCAGCTCCTTGATTTTGCCTCCTGAGGCACATCATTAGTGCATGATAGCCACATGATCCGCGCATGATCCAATCACATGACCAGCCACATTCAGAACACGTGATCTGTGCATGACCAGGCAAGTGATCAGTACCTGATCAGCACGTGATCAGTGTATGATCAGCCACGTTATCAGTGCATGCACAGTCACGTGATCAGGGCAGATAGCCACGTGATCAGTGCATGATAGCAATTTGATCAGTGCCATGATCAGTCACGATTTCAGTGCATGACTGTCACGTGATCAGTGTAGGATCAGTCACGTGATCAGTGCATGATAGCCACGTGACCAGTGATGATCAGTCACGTGATCAGTGCATGCACAGTCCCGTGATCATTGTATGATCAGCTTCGTGATCAGTGCATGATCAGCCACGTGAATCAGTGCATCATCTGTCACGTGATCAGCGTATGATCATCCTCGTGATCAGTGCATGCGCAATCTCGAGATCAGTGCATGATAGCGACGTGATGACTGCATGATCAGTCCCGTTATCAGTGCAAGATCAGGTATGTGATCGGTGGCATGATACCAGGTGATCAGTGCATGATCAGGCACCTGAAGAGTGCATGATCAGTCACTGATCACGTGTAAGATGCAAGGTTATCAGTGCATGATCACGTGATGTGCATGCACAAGTCACGTGATTATGCATGATCAGCTTCTGATCAGTGCACTGATCACCACTGATCAGTGCATTATCAGCACGTGATCAGTGCATGATCAGCACGGGATCATGCACGATCAGCTGATCATGCAATGATCACGTGACTGTATGATCAGCACGAATCAGTGCATGATCCACGTGACAGTGCATGATCATCACGTGATCAGTGCATGATCAGCACGATCATCATGATGCCATGATCATGCATGATCACGTGATCATGATGATCACGTGACTGATCATGCACTGGTCACGTGGTTATCATGCACTGATCTCGTGGCTGATCATACACTGATCACGTGACTCATCATGCACTGATCACCTGCCTGATCGTGCACTGATCCCGTGCCTGACATGCACTGATCACGTGACTGATAATGCACTGATCACGTGGCTGATCATGCACTGATCACGAAGCTGATCATCCAATAATCACGTGACTGTGCATGCACTTATCACGTGGCTTGATCATGCACTGATAACCTTGCTATCATACACTGATCACGGTGACTGATCATGCACTCTTCAGGTGCCCTGATCATGCACTGATCACCTGGCTATCATGCACCGATCACATACCTGATCTTGCCACTGATAACGGGACTGATCATGCAGTCATCACGTCGCTATCATGCACTGATCTCGAGATTGCCGCATGCACTGATCACGAGGATGATCATACGCTGATCACGTGACAGATGATGCACTGATCACGTGGCTGATCATGCACTGATTCACGAAGCTGATCATACAATGATCACGGGACTGTGCATGCACTGATCACGTGACTGATCATGCACTGGTCACGTGGCTATCATGCACTGATCACGTGACTGATCTACACTGATCACGTGACAGATCATGCACTGAAATCGTGACTGATCATGCACTGATCAAAATTGCTATCATGCACTGATCACGTGGCTATCATGCCCTGATCACGTGACTGTGCATGCACTGATAACGTGGCTGATCATACACTGATCACCGTGGCTGATCAGGTACTGATCACTTGCCTGGTCATGCACAGAATCACGTGTCTGAATGTGGCTGGTCATGTGATTGATCAATGCGCGGATCATGTGGCTATCATGCACTAATGATGTGCCTCAGGAGGCAAAATCAAGGAGCTGAGCAGGCAAATATCACGCAATCCGAAGGCAATAATCGTGGTCATCAGCTGTGATGAATCATGCTGCTCAGCTGGCAATAATCAAGCAGCTGAGCAGGCAGGAATCACATGGCTCAGCTGGCAAAAGTCAGCAGATGAACAGGCAGGAATCACGCATCTCAGCTGGCAATAATCAAGCAGCTGAGCAGGCAGGAATCACACAGCTCAGCTGGCAAAAGTCAAGCAGATGAGCAGGCAGGAATCACGCAGCTCAGCTGGCAATAATCAAGCAGCTGAGCAGGCAGGAATCACACGGCTCAGCTGGCAAATGTCAAGCAGATGAGCATGCAGGTATTACGCAGCTGAGCTGGCAATTATCAAGCAGATGAGCAGTTAGGTATCACGCAGCTCAGCCAGAAGTTATCAAGCAGCTGAGCAGACAGGAAAAACGCAGCTCAGTAGGCCCTGATCACGTGACTTAGCACGCACTGTTCACGTGGCTGATCATACACTGATCACGTGCTTGATCATGCCCTGATCCCATGCCTATCATTCACTGATCACGTGGCTGATCATGCACTGATCACGAAGTTGATCATACACTGATCACGTGACTGTGCATGCACTAATCACATGGCTTATGTTGCACTGATCACGTGGCTGATCATACACTGATCACGTGGCTGATCATGCACAGCTCATGTGACTGAGCATGCACTGATCACGTTGCTATCATGCATTGATCACTTGGCTATCATGCACTGAACACATGGCGGATCATACACTGATCCCGTGACTGCACATGCACTGATCACGTGGCTGATCATACAGTGATCACGTGGCTGATCATGCACTGATTACGTGGCTGATCATGCACTGATAACGTAGCTATCATGCACTGATCCCGTGGCTGTTCATGCACTGATCACGTGACTGATCATGCACTGGTCACGTGGCTATCATGCACTGATCACGTGGCTGATCATACACTGATCACGTGACTGATCATGCACTGGTCACGTGGCTATCATGCACTGATCACGTGGCTGATCATACACTGATCACGTGACTGATCATGCACTGATCACGTGCCTGATCATGCACTGATCACGTGCCTGATCATGCACTGATTACGTGGCTGATCATGCACTGATCACGTAGCTATCATGCACTGATCCCGTGGCTGTTCATGCACTGGTCACGTGACTGATTATGCACTGGTCACGTGGCTATCATGCACTGATCACGAAGCTGATCATACAACGATCACGTGACTGTGCATGCACTGATCACGTGGCTCATCATGCACTGATAACCTGGCTATCATACACTGATCACATGACTGATCATGCACCTTTCACATGCCTGAACATGCACTGATCACCTGCCTGTCATTCACTGATCACTTGACTGTGCATGAACTAATCTCGTGTATCATCATACACTGATAAAGTGACTGATCATGCACTAAAAAATGGCTGATCATGCACTGGTCACGTGACTGATCATGCACTGATCACGTGACTGATCATGCACTGATTAATCATACACTGATCACGTAGCTGATCATGCACAGATCACGAAGCTGATCATACACTGATCACGTGACTGTGCATGCACTCATCACGGGGCGGATCATGCACTGATCACATGTTTGATTGTACACTGATCACGTGGCTTATCATGCACTAATCACTTAAATTATCATACTCTGATCAGGTTGCTATCATGCACTGATCACGTGGCTGATCATACACTAATCTCGTGCCTGCAAATGCACTGATCACGTGCCTGATCATGCACTGATCACATGGCTATCATGCACTGATTACGTGACTGCACATGCACTGATCACGTAATTGTAGGCAATGATCATGTGAATATCATGCACTGATTACGTGGCTGATCGTGCACTGCTCATGTGACTTAGCATGCACTGATCACGTTGCTATCATGCATTGATCACTTGGCTATCATGCACTGAACACGTGGTAGATCATACACTGATCATGTGGCTGATCATGCATTGATAACCTGGCTATCATACACTGATCACGTGCCTGATCATGCACTGATCAATTTGTGGATCATGCACTGATCATGTGGATGATCATCCAGTGACCACGTTGCTGATCATGCACTAATAACGTGGCTGATCATGAACTGATCACGTGACTGAGGCTGCAGTGATCACATGTCTGAATGGCACTGATCATGTGAATGATCATGCGCTGATCACGTGGCTATCATGCACTGATGATGTGCCTCAGGAAGCAATATTCAAATGTACAGGCAGGAATCACACAGCTCAGCTGGCAATTATCAAGTAGAGGAGCAGGGAGGAGTCACGCAGCTCAGCTGCCAGTTATCAAGCAGATGAGCAGGCAGGAATCACGCAGCTCAACTGGCAATTATCAAGCAGATGAGCAGGCAGGAATCACACAGCTCAGCTGGCAATTATCAAGCAGATGAGAAGGCAGGAAACACGCAGCTCAGCTGGCAATTGTCAAGCAGCTCTCAGACAGGAATCACGCAGCTCAGCAGGCCCTGATCACGTGACTGAGCACACAATCTTCACTTTGATGATCATACACTGATAACGTGACTGATCATGCACTGATCAAACGGCTATCGTGTACTGATCACGTGACTGCACAGGCACTGATCATGTGGATGATCATGCACTGATCACGTGGCTGATCATGCACTGCTCACGTGACTGATCATGCACTGATCACGTGGCTATCATGCATAGATTCCTTGACTGCGCATGCACTGATCATGTAACTGATCATGCACTGATAACGTGGCTATCATGCACTGACTACGTGTCTGATCATGCACTGATCATGTGACTGATCATGCACTGATCACGTGGCTATCATGCACTGATCAAGTGGCTGATCATACACTGGTCATGTAACTGATCATGCACTGATCACGTGGCTATCATGCACTGATGAGGTGGCTATCATGCATTGATCATGTGGCTGGTCATACACTGATCACGTGACAGATCATGCACTGATAAAGTGACTGATCATGCACTGATCAGGTGGCTATCATGCACTGATCACGTGGCTGGTCATACACTGATCACGTGGCTGATCATGCACTGATCACGTGGCTGATCATGCACTGATCATGTGACTGATCATGCACTGATCACGTAGCTCTCATGCATTTATGACTTGGCTATCATGCACTGATCACATGGCCGATCATACACTGATCACGTGACTGCACATGCACTGATGACGTGGCTGATCATACAGTGATCACGTGGCTGATCATGCAGTGATCATGTGGCTGATCATGCACTAATCACGTTGCTGATCATGCATTGGTCAAGTGGCTATCATGCACTGATTACGTGGCTGATCATGAACTGATCACATGAAATCATGCACTGATCACGTGTCTTATCATACACTGATCACATGACTGATCATGCACTGATCACATGGCAATCATGCACTGATCACGTGTCTTATCATACACTGATCACATGACTGATCATGCACTGATCACATGAGTGATCATGCAGTGATCCCGTGGCTGATCATGCACTGATCACGTGACTGATCATGCACTGGTCACGTGGCTGATCATGCACTGATCACATGGCAATCATGCACTGATCACGTGTCTTATCATACACTGATCACATGACTGATCATGCACTGATCACATGAGTGATCATGCACTGATCCCGTGGCTGATCATGCACTGATCACGTGACTGATCATGCACTGGTCACGTGGTTATCATGCACTGATCACGTGGCTGATCATACACTGATCACGTGACTCATCATGCACTGATCACCTGCCTGATCGTGCAGTGATCCCGTGCCTGATCATGCACTGATCCCGTGCCTGATCATGCACTGATCACGTGACAGATCATTCACTGATCACGTGGCTATCATGCCCTGATCACTTGGCTATCATGCACTGATCACGTGGCTGATCATACACTGATCACGTTACTGATCATGCACTGATCACCTGGCTATCATGCACTGACCACGTGACTGTGCATGCACTGATCACGTGGATAATCATGCACTGATCACGTGGCTGATCATGCACTAATCACATGGCTGATCATGAACTGATCATGTGACTGAGCATGCAGTGATCACTTGTCTGAATGTCGCTGATCATGTGAGTGATCATGCGCTGATCACGTGGCTATCATGCACTGATGATGTGCCTCAGGAGGCAATAATCAAAGAGCTGAGCAGGCACGAATCACGCAATCAGTAGGCAATAATCATGGACTTCATCTGTGATGAATCATGCTGCTCAGCTGACAATAATCAAGCAGCTGAGCAGGCAGGAATCACGCAGCTCAGCTGGCAATAATCAAGCAGCTGAGCAGGCAGGAATCACACGGCTCAGCTGGCAAATGTCAAGCAGATGAGCATGCAGGTATTACGCAGCTGAGCTGGCAATTATCAAGCAGATGAGCAGTTAGGTATCACGCAGCTCAGCTGGAAGTTATCAAGCAGCTGAGCAGACAGGAAAAACGCAGCTCAGTAGGCCCTGATCACGTGACTTAGCACGCACTGTTCACGTGGCTGATCATACACTGATCACGTGCTTGATCATGCCCTGATCCCATGCCTATCATTCACTGATCACGTGGCTGATCATGCACTGATCACGAAGTTGATCATACACTGATCACGTGACTGTGCATGCACTAATCACATGGCTTATGTTGCACTGATCACGTGGCTGATCATACACTGATCACGTGGCTGATCATGCACAGCTCATGTGACTGAGCATGCACTGATCACGTTGCTATCATGCATTGATCACTTGGCTATCATGCACTGAACACATGGCGGATCATACACTGATCCCGTGACTGCACATGCACTGATCACGTGGCTGATCATACAGTGATCACGTGGCTGATCATGCACTGATTACGTGGCTGATCATGCACTGATAACGTAGCTATCATGCACTGATCCCGTGGCTGTTCATGCACTGATCACGTGACTGATCATGCACTGGTCACGTGGCTATCATGCACTGATCACGTGGCTGATCATACACTGATCACGTGACTGATCATGCACTGGTCACGTGGCTATCATGCACTGATCACGTGGCTGATCATACACTGATCACGTGACTGATCATGCACTGATCACGTGCCTGATCATGCACTGATCACGTGCCTGATCATGCACTGATTACGTGGCTGATCATGCACTGATCACGTAGCTATCATGCACTGATCCCGTGGCTGTTCATGCACTGGTCACGTGACTGATTATGCACTGGTCACGTGGCTATCATGCACTGATCACGAAGCTGATCATACAACGATCACGTGACTGTGCATGCACTGATCACGTGGCTCATCATGCACTGATAACCTGGCTATCATACACTGATCACATGACTGATCATGCACCTTTCACATGCCTGAACATGCACTGATCACCTGCCTGTCATTCACTGATCACTTGACTGTGCATGAACTAATCTCGTGTATCATCATACACTGATAAAGTGACTGATCATGCACTAAAAAATGGCTGATCATGCACTGGTCACGTGACTGATCATGCACTGATCACGTGACTGATCATGCACTGATTAATCATACACTGATCACGTAGCTGATCATGCACAGATCACGAAGCTGATCATACACTGATCACGTGACTGTGCATGCACTCATCACGGGGCGGATCATGCACTGATCACATGTTTGATTGTACACTGATCACGTGGCTTATCATGCACTAATCACTTAAATTATCATACTCTGATCAGGTTGCTATCATGCACTGATCACGTGGCTGATCATACACTAATCTCGTGCCTGCAAATGCACTGATCACGTGCCTGATCATGCACTGATCACATGGCTATCATGCACTGATTACGTGACTGCACATGCACTGATCACGTAATTGTAGGCAATGATCATGTGAATATCATGCACTGATTACGTGGCTGATCGTGCACTGCTCATGTGACTTAGCATGCACTGATCACGTTGCTATCATGCATTGATCACTTGGCTATCATGCACTGAACACGTGGTAGATCATACACTGATCATGTGGCTGATCATGCATTGATAACCTGGCTATCATACACTGATCACGTGCCTGATCATGCACTGATCAATTTGTGGATCATGCACTGATCATGTGGATGATCATCCAGTGACCACGTTGCTGATCATGCACTAATAACGTGGCTGATCATGAACTGATCACGTGACTGAGGCTGCAGTGATCACATGTCTGAATGGCACTGATCATGTGAATGATCATGCGCTGATCACGTGGCTATCATGCACTGATGATGTGCCTCAGGAAGCAATATTCAAATGTACAGGCAGGAATCACACAGCTCAGCTGGCAATTATCAAGTAGAGGAGCAGGGAGGAGTCACGCAGCTCAGCTGCCAGTTATCAAGCAGATGAGCAGGCAGGAATCACGCAGCTCAACTGGCAATTATCAAGCAGATGAGCAGGCAGGAATCACACAGCTCAGCTGGCAATTATCAAGCAGATGAGAAGGCAGGAAACACGCAGCTCAGCTGGCAATTGTCAAGCAGCTCTCAGACAGGAATCACGCAGCTCAGCAGGCCCTGATCACGTGACTGAGCACACAATCTTCACTTTGATGATCATACACTGATAACGTGACTGATCATGCACTGATCAAACGGCTATCGTGTACTGATCACGTGACTGCACAGGCACTGATCATGTGGATGATCATGCACTGATCACGTGGCTGATCATGCACTGCTCACGTGACTGATCATGCACTGATCACGTGGCTATCATGCATAGATTCCTTGACTGCACATGCACTGATCATGTAACTGATCATGCACTGATAACGTGGCTATCATGCACTGACTACGTGTCTGATCATGCACTGATCATGTGACTGATCATGCACTGATCACGTGGCTATCATGCACTGATCAAGTGGCTGATCATACACTGGTCATGTAACTGATCATGCACTGATCACGTGGCTATCATGCACTGATGAGGTGGCTATCATGCATTGATCATGTGGCTGGTCATACACTGATCACGTGACAGATCATGCACTGATAAAGTGACTGATCATGCACTGATCAGGTGGCTATCATGCACTGATCACGTGGCTGGTCATACACTGATCACGTGGCTGATCATGCACTGATCACGTGGCTGATCATGCACTGATCATGTGACTGATCATGCACTGATCACGTAGCTCTCATGCATTTATGACTTGGCTATCATGCACTGATCACATGGCCGATCATACACTGATCACGTGACTGCACATGCACTGATGACGTGGCTGATCATACAGTGATCACGTGGCTGATCATGCAGTGATCATGTGGCTGATCATGCACTAATCACGTTGCTGATCATGCATTGGTCAGGTGGCTATCATGCACTGATTACGTGGCTGATCATGAACTGATCACATGAAATCATGCACTGATCACGTGTCTTATCATACACTGATCACATGACTGATCATGCACTGATCACATGGCAATCATGCACTGATCACGTGTCTTATCATACACTGATCACATGACTGATCATGCACTGATCACATGAGTGATCATGCACTGATCCCGTGGCTGATCATGCACTGATCACGTGACTGATCATGCACTGGTCACGTGGCTGATCATGCACTGATCACATGGCAATCATGCACTGATCACGTGTCTTATCATACACTGATCACATGACTGATCATGCACTGATCACATGAGTGATCATGCACTGATCCCGTGGCTGATCATGCACTGATCACGTGACTGATCATGCACTGGTCACGTGGTTATCATGCACTGATCACGTGGCTGATCATACACTGATCACGTGACTCATCATGCACTGATCACCTGCCTGATCGTGCAGTGATCCCGTGCCTGATCATGCACTGATCCCGTGCCTGATCATGCACTGATCACGTGACAGATCATTCACTGATCACGTGGCTATCATGCCCTGATCACTTGGCTATCATGCACTGATCACGTGGCTGATCATACACTGATCACGTTACTGATCATGCACTGATCACCTGGCTATCATGCACTGACCACGTGACTGTGCATGCACTGATCACGTGGATAATCATGCACTGATCACGTGGCTGATCATGCACTAATCACATGGCTGATCATGAACTGATCATGTGACTGAGCATGCAGTGATCACTTGTCTGAATGTCGCTGATCATGTGAGTGATCATGCGCTGATCACGTGGCTATCATGCACTGATGATGTGCCTCAGGAGGCAATAATCAAAGAGCTGAGCAGGCACGAATCACGCAATCAGTAGGCAATAATCATGGACTTCATCTGTGATGAATCATGCTGCTCAGCTGACAATAATCAAGCAGCTGAGCAGGCAGGAATCACACGGCTCAGCTGGCCATTTTCAAGCAGATGAGGAGGCAGGAATCACGCAGCTGAGCTGGCAATAATCAAGCAGATGAGCAAACAGGTATCACGCAGCTCAGCTGGCAATTATCAAGCAGATGAGCAGGCAGGAATCACGCAGCTCAGTTGGCAATTATCAAGTAGATGAGCAGGCAGGAATCACGCAGCTCAGCAGTCCCTGTTCACGTGACTGTGCAGGCACTGATTACGTGGCTGGTCAAGTACTGATCACGTGGCTATCATGTCCTGATCACTTGGCTAAAATGCACTGATCACGTGGCTGATGATGCACTGATCACGTGGCTATCATGTCCTGATCATTTGGCTAAAATGCACTGATCACGTAACAGATCGTGCACTCATCATGTGACTGATCAAGCACTGATCAGATGGCTATCATGCCCTGATAACATGGCTATCATGCACTGTTCAGGTGTCTGATCATACACTGATCACCTGGCTGATCATGCACTGATCAGGTGGCTGATCATACTCTGATCATCTGAATGATCATGCACTGATTACGTGGCTATCATTCACTGATCACATGACTGCCCATGCACTGATCACGTGGATGATCATACACTGTTCACCTGACTGATCATACACTGATCACGTGACTGGGTATGCAATGATCACCTGGCTGATCATACAGTGATCCCGTCGTTGATAATGCACTGATCACGTGACTGCCCATGCACTGATCAGGTAACTGATCATGCACAGATAACGTGGCTATCATGCATTGATCACGTGGCTGATCATGCACTGATAACATGACTGATCATGCACCAATCACGTGGCTATCATGCACTGATCACGGAGCTGATCATGCAGTGTTCACGTAGCTATCATGCACTGATCACATGACTGTGCACGGACTGATCACGTGGATATCCTACACTGATCACGTGACAGATCATGCACTGATAAAGTGACTGATCATGCACTGATCAGGTGGCTATCATGCATTGATCACGTGGCTGATCATACACTGATCAACTGACTGATCATGCACTGATGACCTGGCTATCCTGCACTGATCACGTAGCTGATCATGCACTGATCACGTGACTGATAATGCACTGATGAAGTCGATATCATGCACTGGTCACGTGACTGTGCATGCACTGATCACGTGGATGATCATACACTGATCATGTGACTGATCATACCCTGATCAGGTGGCTATCATGCACTGATCATGTGACTGCCCATGCACTGATCACGTGGCTGATCATACACTAATCACGTGACTGATCATGCACTGATCATGTGGCTACCATGCATTGATCACGTGGCTATCATGCACTGATTACGTGGCTGATCATACACTGATCACGTGACTAATCATGCACTGATCACGTGACTGATCATGCACTGATCAGGTGGATATCATGCACAGATAATGTGGCTATCATGCACTGATCACATGGCAGATCATGCAGTGATCACGTGACTGATCATGCACTGATGAGGTGGCTATCATGCACTGATTACGTGGCTATCATGCACTAATCACGTGGATGATCATACACTGATCACGTGACTGATCATGCACTGATCACGTGACTGATCATGCACTGATCAGTTGGCTATCATGCACTTATCTCGTGATTAACATGCACTGATTACCTGGCTAGTCGTAAACTGATCACGTGACTGCACATGCACTGATCACGTTTCTGATCATACAGTGATCACGTGGCTGATCATGCACTGACCACGTGGCTGATCATACACTGATCACGTGACTGATGATGCACTAATCACGTAGCTGATCATGCACTGGTCATGTGGCTATCATGCACCGATCACGTGGCTGATCATACACTGATCACGTGACTGATCATGCACTGATCACGTAGCTAACAGGCACTGATCACATGACTGGGCATGCACTGATCACCTGGAAATCATACACTGATCATGTGACAGATCATGCACTGATCACGTGACTGATCATGCACTGAGCAGGTGGCTATCATGCATTGATCACGTGGCTGATCATACACTGATCACCTGGCTGATCATGCACTGATTACCTGGCTATCATGCAGTGATCACGTAGCTGATCATGCATTGATTACGTGACTGATCATGCACTGATCACATCGGTATCATGCACTGGACACCTGACTGCGCATGCACTGATCATGTGGATGATCATACACTGATCACGTGGCTGATCATGCACTGATCACGTGGCTATCATGCATAGATTCCTTGACTGCGCATGCACTGATCATGTAACTGATCATGCACTGTTAACGTGGCTATCATGCACTGACTACGTGTCTGATCATGCACTGATCATGTGACTGATCATGCACTGATCACGTGGCTATCATGCACTGATCAAGTGGCTGATCATACACTGGTCATGTAAATGATCATGCACTGATCACGTGGCTATCATGCACTGATGAGGTGGCTATCATGCATTGATCATGTGGCTGGTCATACACTGATCACGTGACAGATCATGCACTGATCACGTGGCTGATCATACAGTGATCACGTGGCTGATCATGCACTGATAACGTAGCTATCATGCACTGATCCCGTGGCTGTTCATGCACTGATCACGTGACTGATCATGCACTGGTCACGTGGCTATCATGCACTGATCACTTGGCTGATCATACACTGATCACGTGACTGATCATGCACTGATCACGTGCCTGATCATGCACTGATCACGTGCCTGATCATGCACTGATTACGTGGCTGATCATGCACTGATCACGTAGCTATCATGGCACTGATCCCGTGGCTGTTCATGCACTGGTCACGTGACTGATTATGCCACTGGTCACGTGGCTATCATGCACTGATCACGAAGCTGATCATACAACGATCACGTGACTGTGCCATGCACTGATCACGTGGCTCATCATGCACTGATAACCTGGCAATCATACACTGATCACATGACTGATCATGCACCTTTCACGTGCCTGAACATGCACTGATCACCTGCCTATCATTCACTGATCACTTGACTGTGCATGCACTAATCTCGTGTATCATCATACACTGATAAAGTGACTGATCATGCACTAAAAAATGGCTGATCATGCACTGGTCACGTGACTGATCATGCACTGATCACGTGACTGATCATGCACTGATTAATCATACACTGATCACGTAGCTGATCATGCACAGATCACGAAGCTGATCATACACTGATCACGTGACTGTGCATGCACTCATCACGGGGCGGATCATGCACTGATCACATGTTTGATTGTACACTGATCACGTGGCTTATCATGCACTAATCACTTAAATTATCATACTCTGATCAGGTTGCTATCATGCACTGATCACGTGGCTGATCATACACTAATCTCGTGCCTGCAAATGCACTGATCACGTGCCTGATCATGCACTGATCACATGGCTATCATGCACTGATTACGTGACTGCACATGCACTGATCACGTAATTGTAGGCAATGATCATGTGAATATCATGCACTGATTACGTGGCTGATCGTGCACTGCTCATGTGATTAGCATGCACTGATCACGTTGCTATCATGCATTGATCACTTGGCTATCATGCACTGAACACGTGGCAGATCATACACTGATCATGTGGCTGATCATGCATTGATAACCTGGCTATCATACACTGATCACGTGCCTGATCATGCACTGATCAATTTGTGGATCATGCACTGATCACGTGGCTGATCATACACTGATCACGTGACTGAGCATGCACTGATCACGTGCCTGATCATGCACTGATCTCGTGGCTGATCATGCACTGATCATGTAGCGATCATACACTGATCACGTGACTGTGCATGCACTGATAACGTGGCTGATCATGCACTGATCACCTGCTGATCATGCACTGATCACGTAGCTGATCATACACTGATCACGTGACTGTGCATGCACTGATAACGTGGTTGACCATACACTGATCCCGTGACTGAGCATGCACCGATCCCGTATCTATCATGCATTGATCACTTGGCTATCATGCACTGATCACGTGGCTGGTCATACACTGCTCACGAGACTGAACATGCACTGATCACGTGGCTGATCATGCACTGATCACGAATCTGATCATACACTGATCACGTGACTGTGCATGCACTAATCACCTTGTGGATTATGCACTGAACACGTGGCTGATCATACACTGATCACTTGGCTGATCATGCACTGATCACGTGGCTTACCATACACTGATCTCCTGACTGATTATGCAATGATCTCGTGCCTGATCAAGCACTGATCACGTGGCTGATCATGCACTGATCACGTGGCTGATCATGCACTAATCACGTTGTGGATTATGCACTGAACACGTGGCTGATCAAACACTGATCACTTGGCTGATCATGCAGTGATCACGTGGCTTACCATACACTGATCTCATGACTGATTATGCAATGATCTCGTGCCTGATCATGCCTGAACAGTGCTGATCATGCACTGATCACGTGGCTGATCATGCACTAATCACGTTGCTTATCATGCACTGACTAGTTGCTATCATGCATTGATCACGTGGCTGATCCTACTGATCACGTGACTGCGCATGCACTGATTACGGGACTAATCATGCACTGATCACGTGGCTATCATTCACTGATCACGTTTCTATCATGCACTGACCACGTGGCTGATCATCGCACTGATCAGGTGGCTGATCATACACTGATCACGTGGCTGATCATGCACTATTCACGTTGTGGATTATGCACTGAACACGTGGCTGATCATACACTGATCACTTGGCTGATCATGCACTAATCACGTTGTGGATTATGCACTGAACACGTGGCTGATCATACACTGATCACTTGGCTGATCATGCACTGATCACGTGGCTACCATACACTGATCTCATGACTGATTATGCAATGATCTCGTGCCTGATCATGCACTGATCACCGTGGCTGATCATGCACTGATCACGTGGCTGATCATGCACTAATCACGTTGTGGATTATGCACTGAACACGTGGCTGATCATACACTGATCACTTGGCTGATCATGCACTGATCACGTGGCTTACCATACACTGATCTCATGACTGATTATGCAATGATCTCGTGCCTGATCATGCACTGATCACGTGGCTGATCATGCACTGATCACGTGGCTGATCATGCACTAATCACGTTGTGGATTATGCACTGAACACGTGGCTGATCATACACTGATCACTTGGCTGGTCATGCACTGATCACGTGGCTTACCATACACTGATCCATGACTGATTATGCAATGTTCTAGTGCCTGATCATGCACTGATCACGTGGCTGATCATGCACTGATCACGAAGCTCATCATACACTGATCACGTGACTGGGCATGCACTGATCAGTGGCTGATCATGCACTGATCCCCATAGCTCATCATGCACTGATCATGTGACTGATCATGCACTGATCGAGAAGCTGATCATACACTGATCACGTGACTGTGCATGCACTGATCACATGCCTGATCATGCACTGATCACGTGGCTGATCATGCACTAATCCCGTTGCTTGTCATGCACTGAACTAGTTGCTATCATGCATTGATCACGTGGCTGATCCTACTGATCACGTGACTGCGCATGCACTGATTACGGGACTAATCATGCACTGATCACGTGGCTATCATTCACTGATCACGTGTCTATCATGCACTGAACACGTGGCTGATCATACAATGATCACGTGACTGTGTATGCTCTAATCACCTGATTTCACATGCACTGATCACCTAAATGTAGGCAGTGACTCACGAGGCTATCTGCACTGATCACGTGGCTGATCATGCACTGCTCATGTGACTGAGCATGCACTGATCACGAAGCGATCATGCATTGATCACTTGTCTATCGCACTGAACAAGTGGCTGATCATACACTGATCACGTGACTGAACATGCACAGATCACGTGGCTGATCATACAGTGATCCCGTGGCTGATCATGCACGGATTACGTGGCTGATCATGCACTGATCACGTAACTACCATGCACTGATCACATGGCTATCATGCACTGATCCATGGCTATCATGCACTAATCCCGTGACTGATCATGCAGTGGTCACGTGGCAATCATGCACTGATCTCGTGGCTGATCATACACTGATCACGTGACCTGATCATGCACTGACACATACCTGATCATGCACTTATCACGTGTCTGATCATGCACTGATCACCGTGGCTGATCATACACTGATCACATGGCTGTTCATTGCACTGATCACGTGACTGTTCATGCACTGATCACGTGACTGATCATGCACTGATCACATGGCTGATCATGCACTGATCACGTGCTGATTATGCACTGATCACTTGGCTGATCATGCACTGATCACGTGGGTTATCATACACTGATCTCATGACTGATCATTCACTGATCATGTGCCTGATCATGCACTGATCACATGGCTGATCATGCACTGATCACGTGCACTGGATCATGCACTGATCACATGGCTGAGCATACTGATCACGTGACGATCATGCACTGATTACTTGACTGATCATGCACTGATCTGGTGGGCTATCATGCTTTGATCACGTGTTAATACAATGATCACATGACTGATCATTCACTGATCACGTGGCTATCATGGCATTGATCACGTGGTTTTCATGCACTGATCAGTGGCTGATCATGCAGTGATCTGTTGGCTATCATGCAGTGTTACCTGCCTATCATGCACTGATCACGTGGATGATCAACAATGATCACGAGGCTGATAATTCACTGATCACGTGACTGATCATGCACTGATTGCATGGCTGAATATGCACTGATCACAAAAGCTGATATACACTGACACGGAGTGTGCATCACTGATCACTGGCTGATCATGCACTGATTACGTGCTGATCATGCACTGATCAGGTAGCTATCATGCACTGATCGTGTGGCTGGAATGCTGCTGATCATGTGACTGATCATGAACTGATCACGTGGCTATCATGCACTGGTGATGTGCCTCACGAGGCAATAACCAAAGAGCTGAGCAGGCACGAATCACGCAATCAACAGGCAATAATTATGGACCTCAAGTGTGATGCATTATGCTGCTCAGCTGGCAATCATCAAGAGCACTGAACAGGCAGGAATCAGACGGCTAAGCTGGCAATTGTCAAGCCATGAGCAGGTAGGAATCAGGCAGCTCAGCTGGCAATTTTCAAGCAGATGAGCAGACAGGAATCATGCACCTCAGTAGGCCCTGGTCACGTGACTCAGCAGGCACTGTTCCGTGGCTGATCATTACACTAATCACGTGACTGATCATGCACTGATCACGCTGGCTATCATTCACTGATCACTTGATGTTCATGCACTGATCATGTCGGATGATTATACACTGATCACGTGACTGATCATGCAACTGATCATGTGGATGATCATGCACTGATAAAGTGGTTGATCATGCACTGATCACGTGGCTATAATGCACTGATCACGTAACTGCGCATACACTAATCTCCTTACTGAACCCACTGATCACGTGACTGATAATGCACTGATCATGTGGCTATCATGCACTGATCACGTGACTGCACATGCACTTGATCATGTGACTGAGCATGCACTAATCACGTAGCTATTATGCTTGATCACTTGGCTATCATGCACTGAACACGTGGCTGATAATGCACTGATCAAGTGGCTGACCATACACATATCACATGACTGATCATGCATGAATCACGTGCCTGATCATCACTGATCACGTGGCTGATCATGCACTGATCACGTGCCTGACCATACACTGATCTCATGACTGATCATGCACTGATCAGGTGCCTGATGATGCACTGATCACGTGGTTGATCATGCAGTGATCACGAGGCTGATCATACACTGATCACATAACTTATGCATGCACTGATCACGTGGCTGACATCATGCACTGATTATGTGACTGAATGCACCGATCATGTAGCTACATGCATTGTTAACTTGGCTATCCATGCACTGATCACGTGTCTGAGCATACAATGATCAGATGGCTGATCATGCACTGATCACTTGCTGATCATGCACTAATCACGTTCCTGTTCATGCACTGATTACTGGCTGAAAATGCACGATCACGTAGCTATCATGACTGATCACATGGCTATCATGCACTGATCCCTGTGGCTGATCATGCACTGATCACGTGACTGATCATGCACTGATCACGTGGCTATCATGGAATGATCTCGTGGCTGATCATACACTGATCATGGAACTTGATCATGCACTGATCACGAGCCTGTCATGCACTGATTACGTGGCTGATTATGCACTGATCACGTGACTGATAATTGAACTGATCCATATGACTGATCAGCACTGATTCATGTGCCTGATCATGCACTGATCATTTGGCTGATCATACACTGATCACGTGACTGATCATGAACTGATCACTATGACTGGCCATGCACTATCATGTGCCTGATCATGCATGATCATTTGGCTGATCATACACTGATCACGTGGTGATCATGCACGATCACGTGGCTGATCATCACTGATCACCAGACTGCACATGCACTGATCACGGTGGCTGATCATGCACTGATCACGAAGCAGATCATACACTGATCACGTTACTCTGCATGCACTGATCACGTGGCTGATCATGCACTGATCACGTGGCTGACCACGCACTGATAACCTTGCTATCATACTGATCACGTGACTGTCCTGCACTCTTCACGTGCCTGATCATTCACTGACCACGTGGCTGCATCATTCACTGATCACGTGGCTGATCATGCACTGATCACGAGACTGAACATACACTGATCACGTGGCTCATCATGCACTCTTTACGTGCCTGATCATTCACTGACCACGTGGCTGATCATGCACTGATCACGTGGCTGATCAATGCACTGATCACGAGGCTGATCATACACTGATCACGTGACTGATCATGCACTGATCACGTGGCTGATCATGACTGATCACGTGGCTGATCATGCACTGGTCACGTGGCTGAACATGCAATGATCACTTGGCTGATCATGCACTGATCACGTGGGTGAACATGCACTGATCACGTGGCTGATCATACACTGATCAGTGGCTGATCATGCACTAATCCACGTTGTGGATTATGCACTGATCACGTGGCTGATCATACACTGATCACGTGCCTGATCATTGCACTGATCCCATAGCTGACATGCACTGATACGTGACTGATCATACACTGATCCCGTGCCTGATCATGCACTGATCACATGGCGTTCATGCACTGATCAGCGTGACTGATCATGCACTGATCACGTGCCTGATCATGCACTGATCACATGGTTGAGATACACTGATCACCTGACAGATCATGCACTGATTACGTGACTCATCATGCACTGATCTGGTGGCTATCATGCATTGATCACGTGGTTGACATACACTGATCACGTGACTGATCATTCACTGAATACGTGGCTATCGTGCATTGATCACGTGGCTATCATGCAATGATCACTTGGCTATCATGCACTGATCACGTGGCTGATCATGCAGTGATCTGTTGGGCTATCATGCAGTGATTACCTGCCTATCATGCACTGATCACGTGGATGATCATACACTTATCACAGGATGATAATTCACTTGATCACGTGAGTGATCATGCCACTGATCGTTGGCTGAATATGCACTGATCACGAAGCTGAATCATACACTGACCACGGGGTGCATGCACTGATCACCTGGCTGATCATGCACTGATCACGTGCTTGATCATTCACTGATCACGTGGCTGGTCATGCACTGATCACGTGACTTAGCATGAAGTGACTCGTGTCTGAGTGATGCTGTATCATGGACTGATTCATGAACTGATCACGTGTCCATCATGCACTTGGTGATGTGCCTCACGAGGCAATAACCAAAGAGCTGAGCAGGCACGAATCACGCAATCAACAGGCAATAATTATGGACCTCAATGTGATGAATTATGCTGCTCAGCTGGCAATTATGAAGCAGCTGAACAGCAGGATTCAGCCGGTAAGTTGGCAATTGTCAAGCTCATGAGCAGGTAGGAATCAGCAGCTCAGTGGCAATTTTCAAGCAGATGAGCAGACAGGAATCATGCACCTCAGTAGGCCCTGGTCACGTGACTCAGCAGGCACTGTTCCCGTGGCTGATCATTACACTAATCACGTGACAGATCATGCACTGATCACCTGGCTCATTTTCACTGATCACTTGACTGTTCATGCACTGATCATGTGGAAGATCATGCACTGATAAAAGTGGTTGATCATGCACTGATCACGTGGCTATAATGCACTGATCACGTAACTGCGGCATACACTAATCTCCTTACTGATCACCCACTGATCACGTGACTGATAATGCACTGATCATGTGGCTATCATGCACTGATCACGTGACAGCACATGCACTGATCATGTGACTGAGCATGCACTGATCACGTAGCTACAATGCATTGATCACTTGGCTATCATGCACTGAACACGTGGCTGATCATACACTGATCACGTGACTGCACATGC
>NW_020190640.1:0-5748 GCF_002263795.3 Bos taurus
CTGATCACGTAATTGATCCTGCACTGATCACGTGGCTTCATTTTGCTGATCATGAACTGATCACGTGGCTATCATGCACTACTCACGTGACTGATCATGCGCAATGATCACGCAGCTACCATGTACTGGTCACATGACTGATCATGCACTGATCACGTGACTGATCATGCACTGATCACGTGGCTGATCATGCACTGATCACCTGGCTATCATGCACTGCTCACGAGCTGATCATGCAATGATCACGCAGCTACCATGTACTGGTCACATGACTGATCATGCACTGATCACGTAATTGATCATGCACTGATCACGTGACTGATCATGCAATGATCAGTTGGCTCTCATGCACTGATTACTTGGCTGATCATACACTGATCACGTGACTGATAATGCACTGATCATCTGGCTATCATGCTTTCATTACCTGGCTATCGTGCACTGATCACGAGTTTGATCATACACTGATCACGAGACTGATCATGCACTGATCACGTCTATGTCATGCACTGATCACATGACTGCCCATGCACTGATCGATGGCTGATCATGAACTGATCCCGTGACTGATCATGCACTGATCACGTGGCTGATCATGCACTGATCACGTCTATATCATGCACTGATCACATGACTGCTCATGTACTGATCACGTGGATGATCATACACTGATCATGTGACAGATCATGCAGTGATCACGTGGCTATCATGCACTGATCAAGTGGCTGATAATACTCTGCTCCCGAAACTGATCATGCACTCATCACGTGACTGATCATGCACTTTTCACGTGACTATCCTGCATGATCACTTCGATTTCATGCACTGATCACGTGCCTGGTCATGCACTGATCACGTGGCTCATCACGCACTGATCACGTGGCCGATCACACACGTATCACGTGACTGATCATGTACAGTTCATTTGACTAATCATGAAGTGAACACGTGGCTATCTCTGCACTGATAACGTGGATATCATGTACTGATCACGTGGCTGATCACACACGTATCTCGTGACTGATCATGCACTGATCACGTGGCTATCATGCACTGATCACGTGGCTATCATGCACTGATCACGTGGCTGATCATACACTGATCACGTGCCTGGTCATGCAGTGATCACGAGGCTATCATGCACTGATCAAGTGGCTCATCACGCACTGATCACGTGGCCAATCACACACGTATCACGTGACTGATCATGTACAGATCATTTGACTAATCATGAAGTGATCACTGGCTATCATGCACTGATCACGTGGCTGATCATACACTGATCACGTGGATATCATGCACTGATCACGTGGTTGATAATGCACTGATCACGTGGCTCATCACGCACTGATCACGTGGCCAATCACACACGTATCACGTGACTGATCATGTACAGATCATTTGACTAATCATGAAGTGATCATGTGGCTATCCTGCACTGATCACGTGGATATCATGCACTGATCACGTGGCTGATCACACACGTATCTCGTGACGGATCATGCACTGATCACGTGGCTATCATCATGCACTGATCACGTGGCTGACCACAACGTATCACGTGACTGATCGTGTACAGATCATTTGACTAATCATGAAGTGATCACGTACGGCTGATCATACTCTGCTCACGTAACTGATCATGCACACATCACGTGGCTATCATGCACTGATCACGTGGCTATCATGCACTGATATCATGCACTGATCACGTGGCTGATCACACACGTATCACGTGACTGATCATGCACTGATCACGTGACTATCATGCACTGATCAACTGGCTATCATGCACTGATCACGTGGCTGTTCATGCAATGATCACATAGCTACCATGTACTGGTCACGTGACTGATCATGCACTGATCACGTAATTGATCATGCACTGATCAGGTGACTTATCATGCACTGTTCACGTGACTGACATGCACTGATCCCGTGACTGTTCATGCACTGGTCTCGTGGCTATCATGCTTGGCTCACGTGGCTGATCATGCAATGATCACTTAGCTAACATGTACTGGTCACGTAACTGATCATGCACTGATCACGTAATTGATCATGCACTGATCATGTGGCTGATCATGCACTGATCACGTGGCTGATCATACACTGGTCACGTGACTGATCATGCACTGATCACGTGGCTATCATGCACTGATCACGTAGCTGATCATGCAATGATCACGTAGCTATAATACTGGTACGTGACTGATCCTGCACTGATCACGTAATTGATCCTGCACTGATCACGTGGCTCATCACGCACTGATCACGTGGCTGATCACAACGTATCACGTGACTGATCGTGTACAGATCATTTGACTAATCATGAAGGGATCACGTGGCTGATCATACTCTGCTCACGTAACTGATCATGCACACATCACGTGGCTATCATGCACTGATCACATGGCTATCATGCACGATATCATGCACTGATCACGTGGCTGATCACACACGTATCACGTGACTGATCATGCACTGACACGTGATTATCATGCACTGATCACCTAGCTATCATGCACTGAACACGTGGATGATCATACACTGATCATGTGACACATCATGCAGTGATCACGTGACTATCATGCACTGATCAAGTGGGCTGATCATACTCTGCTCCCGAAACTGACAATGCACTGATCACGTGGCTATCATGCACTGTTCACGTGGCTGATCATGCGATGATCACATAGCTACCATGTACTGGTCACGTGAAGTGATCATGCACTGATCACGTAATTGATCATGCACTGATCACGTGGCTATCATGCACAGATCACGTGACTGATCATGCACTGATCACGTGACTGATCATGCACTGATCACTTGGATATCATGCACTGATCACGTGGCTGATCATGCACTGATCAAGTGGCTCATCAGGCACTGATCAAGGGCCAATCACACACGTATCACGTGACTGATCATGTACAGATCATTTGACTAAACATGAAGTGATCACGTGGCTGATCATACACTGGTGACGTGACTGAACATGCACTGATCACGTAATTGATCATGACTGATCACGTGGCTATCATGCACTGATCACGTGACTGATCATGCAGTGATCACGTCTATGTCATGCACTGATCACATGAATGCCCATGCACTGATCGTGTGGCTGATCATGCACTGATCCCATGACTGATCATGCACTGATCACGTGGCTTATCATGCACTGATCACGTGGCTATCATGCACTGATCACGTGGCTGATCATACACTGACACGTGCCTGGTCATGCAGTGATCACGAGGCTATCATGCACTGATCAAGTGGCTCATCACGCACTGATCACGTGGCCAATCACACATGTATCACGTGACTGATCATGTACAGATCATTTGACTAATCATGAAGTGATCACGTGGCTATCATGCACTGATCACGTGGCTGATCATACACTGATCACGTGGATATCATGCACTGATCACGTGGTTGATAATGCACTGATCACGTGGCTCATCACGCACTGATCACGTGGCCAATCACACACGTATCACGTGACTGATCATGTACAGATCATTTGACTAATCATGAAGTGATCATGTGGCTATCCTGCACTGATCACGTGGATATCATGCACTGATCACGTGGCTGATCACACACGTATCTCGTGACGGATCATGCACTGATCACGTGGCTATCATGCACTGATCACGTGGCTGACCACAACGTATCACGTGACTGATCGTGTACAGATCATTTGACTAATCATGAAGTGATCACGTGGCTGATCATACTCTGCTCACGTAACTGATCATGCACACATCACGTGGCTATCATGCACTGATCACGTGGCTATCATGCACTGATATCATGCACTGATCACGTGGCTGATCACACACGTATCACGTGACTTGATCATGCACTGATCACGTGACTATCATGCACTGATCAACTGGCTATCATGCACTGATCACGTGGCTGTTCATGCAATGATCACATAGCTACCATGTACTGGTCACGTGACTGATCATGCACTGATCACGTAATTGATCATGCACTGATCAGGTGACTTATCATGCACTGTTCACGTGACTGACATGCACTGATCCCGTGACTGTTCATGCACTGGTCTCGTGGCTATCATGCTTGGCTCACGTGGCTGATCATGCAATGATCACTTAGCAACATGTACTGGTCACGTAACTGATCATGCACTGATCACGTAATTGATCATGCACTGATCATGTGGCTGATCATGCACTGATCACGTGGCTGATCATACACTGGTCACGTGACTGATCATGCACTGATCACGTGGCTATCATGCACTGATCACGTAGCTGATCATGCAATGATCACGTAGCTATCAATTACTGGTCACGTGACTGATCCTGCACTGATCACGTAATTGATCCTGCACTGATCACGTGGCTCATCACGCACTGATCACGTGGCTGATCACAACCTATCACGTGACTGATCGGTACAGATCATTTGACTAATCATGAAGGGATCACGTGGCTGATCATACTCTGCTCACGTAACTGATCATGCACACATCACGTGGCTATCAGCACTGATCACATGGCTATCATGCACTGATATCATGCACTGATCACGTGGCTGATCACACACGTATCACGTGACTGATCATGCACTGATCACGTGATTATCATGCACTGATCACCTAGCTATCATGCACTGAACACGTGGATGATCATACACTGATCATGTGACACATCATGCAGTGATCACGTGACTATCATGCACTGATCAAGTGGCTGATCATACTCTGCTCCCGAAACTGACAATGCACTGATCACGTGGCTATCATGCACTGTTCACGTGGCTGATCATGCGATGATCACATAGCTACCATGTACTGGTCACGTGACTGATCATGCACTGATCACGTAATTGATCATGCACTGATCACGTGGCTATCATGCACAGATCACGTGACTGATCATGCACTGATCACGTGACTGATCATGAACTGATCACTTGGATATCATGCACTGATCACGTGGCTGATCATGCACTGATCATGTGGCTCATCAGGCACTGATCACGTGGCCAATCACAACACGTATCACGTGACTGATCATGTTACAGATCATTTGACTAAACATGAATGATCACGTGGCTGATCATTCACTGGTCACGTGACTGATCATGCACTGATCACGTAATTGATCATGACTGATCACGTGGCTATCATGCACTGATCACGTGACTGATCATGCAGTGATCACGTCTATGTCATGCACTGATCACATGAATGCCCATGCACTGATCGTGTGGCTGATCATGCACTGATCCATGACTGATCATGCACTGATCACGTGGCTTATCATCACTGATCACGTGGCATCATGCACTGCTCATGTGGCTGATCATGCAATGATCACGCAGCTACATGTACTGGTCACATGACTGATCATGCACTGATCACCTGATTGATCATGCACTGATCACTTGGATATCATGCACTGATCACGTGGCTGATCATGCACTGATCATGTGGCTCATCAGGCACTGATCACGTGGCCAATCACACACGTATCACGTGACTGATCATGTACAGATCATTTGACTAAACATGAAGTGATCACGTGGCTGATCATACACTGGTGACGTGACTGAACATGCACTATCACGTAATTGATCATGACTGATCACGTGGCTATCATGCACTGATCACGAGACTGATCATGCAGTGATCACGTCTATGTCATGCACTGATCACATGAATGCCATGCACTGATCGTGTGGCTGATCATGCACTGA
>NW_020190641.1:0-35417 GCF_002263795.3 Bos taurus
ATGCCACTGCTCACGTGCTGATCATGCAGTGATCACGCAGCTACCATGTACTGGTCACATGACTGATCTTGCACTGACCACGTAATTGATCATGCTGATCACCTGGCTTATCATGCATTCATCATGTGACTGATCATGTGCTGATCATGTTTGGTGTCACACACTGATCATGTGCATCTGGAGGCAATGAACAAAGAGCTGAGTAGGCAGGAATCAGTCAGCAGGCTATAATCATGGAACTCAGCTCTGAGAAATCATGCTGCTCAGCTGGCAATAATCAAGTAGATGAGCAGGCAGGAATTATGCAGCACAGGTGGCAATTGTCAAGCAGATGACAGACAGGAATCGTACAGCTCAGCTGGCAATTGTCAAGCAGATGAGCAGACAGTAATCACGCAGCTCAGCAGGCCCTGAACACGTGACTGAGCTGCACTGTTCACGTCGCTGATCACACACCTATCACGTGAATGATCATGCACTGATCACGTGGCTCTCATGCACTGATCACGTTTGGGGGAAAATTTGGGCCCCCGGCAAATGCACTGACCACGTAATTGTATGCACTGCTCACGTGGCTATCATGCACTGATGACGTGCTGATCTATGCACTTAACATGTGACTGATTCATGCACTGATCAGCGTAGCTATCCTTGCACTGATCACTTGGCTTGACATACAACTCATCACGGGACTGCATCGTGGCCATTGATTTATGGCGCTATCATGCATTGACTACATGACTCCACCTGCACTGATCACGTGGATGATCATGCACTGATCACGTGACTGACCATGCACTGATCACGTGACTGATTCATGCACTGATCACGTGGCTGATCATGCACTGATCACGTGGCTATCACGCACTGCTCACGTGGCTGATCATGCAATGATCACGTAGCTACCATGTACTGGTCACGTGAATGATCATGCACTGATCACGTAATTGATCATGCACTGGTCATGTGGCTGATCATGCACTGATCACGTGGCTGATCATACACTGATCACGTGACTGATCATGCACTGATCACGTGACTGATCATGCACTGATCACGTGGCTATCATGCACTGATCACTTGGCTGGTCATACTGATCACGTGCCTCGTCATGCACTGATCACGTGGCTGATCATGCACTGATCACGTGACTGATCATGCACTGATCACGTGGCTATCATGCAGTGATCACGTGGCTATCATGCACAGATCACATGGCTGATCATGCAATGATCACGTAGCTACCATATACTGGTCACTGTGACTGATCATACACTGTTCACCTGTCTGACCATGCACTGCTCACGTGGCTGATCACACACTGTTCATGTAACTGATCATGCACTGATCACGTGGATATCATGCATTGATCACGTGGCTGAACATGCATTGTTCACGTGGCTTACCACACCACCTGTCACGTGACTGATCATGCACTGATCACGTGGCACTCATGCACTGATCACGTGGCTGATCATACTCTGCTCACGTAACTGATCATGCACACATCACGTGGCTATCATGCACTTCTCACCTGGCTGGTCATGCAATGTTCACGTAGCTACCATATACTGGTCACGTGACTGATCATGCTCAGATCACGTAAATGATCATGCACTGTTCAGTTGACTGATCATGTACTGATCACGTGACTGATCATGCACTGATCACGTGGCTATCATGCACTGCTCACGTGGCTGATCATGCAATGATCACGTAGCAACCATGTACTGGTCACGTGACTGATCATGCACTGATCACGTAATTAATCCTGCACTGATCACCTGACTCATCATGCACTGATCACGTGGCTGATCACACACGTATCACGTGACTGATCATGCACTGATCACGTGGCTATCATGCACTAATCACGTGGATAAACATACACTGATCATGTGACAGATCATGCAGTGATCACGCGGCTATCATGCACTGCTCACGTGGCTGACCATGCAATGATCACGTAGCTACCATGTACTGGTCACGTGAGTGATCATGCACTGAGCACGTAATTGATCATACACTGATCAGGTGACTTATCATGCACTGTTCACGTGACTGATCATGCACTGATCACGTGACTGATCATGCACTGATCTCGTTGCTATCATGCAAGGTTCACATGGCAGATCATGTAATGATCACGTAGCTACCATGTACTGGTCACGTGACTATCATGCACTGATCACGTAATTGATCATGCACTGATCACGTGGCTGATCATACACTGATCACGTGACTGATCATGCACTGATCACGTGGCTGATCATGCAATGATCACGTAGCTACCATGTACTGGTCACGTGACTGATCATGCACAATCACGTAATTGATCATGCACTGATCACGTGGCTGATCATGCAATGATCATGTAGCTACCATGTACTGGTCACGTGACTGATCATGCACTAATCACGTAATTGATCATGCACTGATCACGTGGCTGATCATGCACTAATCACGTGACTGGTCATGCACTGATCACGTGGCTGATCATGCACTGATCACGTGACTGATCATGCACACATCACGTGGCTATCATGCACTGCCCACGTGGTGGTCATGCAATGATTCACGTCGCTACCATATACTGGTCACGTGAATGATCATGCACAGATCACGTAAATGATCATGCACTGTTCCCGTGACTGATCATGTATGATACGTGACTGATCATGCACTGATCACATGGCTATCATGCTCTCCTCAAGTGGGTGATCATGAATGATCATGTAGCAACATGTACTGGTCACCTGACTGATCATGCACTGATCATGTAATTGATCCAGCACTGATCACGTGGCTCATCATGCACTGATCCCGTGACTGATCATGCACTGATCACGTGGCTATCATGCACTGATCACTTGGCTGGTCAATACAACCCTGATCACGCAGCTACCATCTACTGGTCACGTGACTGATCATGCACTGATGACGTAATTGATCATGCACTGATCATGTGGCTGATCATGCACTGATCACTTAACTGATCATGCACTGATCACGTGACTTATCAATGCACTGATCACGTGGCTTTAATGCACTGATCACATGGCTGGTCATACACTGATCACGTGCCTGGTCATGCACAGATTACATGACTGATCATGCACTGATCACGTCACAGATCATAGCACTGATCACCTGGCTATCATGCACACTCACGTGGCTGATCATGCAATGATCATGTAGCTACCATGTACCGGTCACGTGACAGATCATACACCCATCAGGTGACTGATCATGCACTGATCACGTGGCCTATCATGCACTGTTCACGTGGCTGATCATACACTGATCACCTGCCTGGTCATGCACAGATCACGTGACTAATCATGAACTGATCACGTAGCAATCATTCACTGATCACCTGGCTGATCATGCACTGATCACGTGGCTATCATGCAATGATCACGTGGCTATCATGCACTGATCACGTGGCTGATCATGCACTGATACCGTGACTGAGCATGGACTGATCACATGACTATCATGTAGTGACACGTGACTTAATGGCGCTGACCATGTGACTGATCATGCGCTGAGCCATGTTTGCTATCATACACTGATCATGTGCCTCTGGAGGCAATAAACAAAGAGCTGAGTAGGCATGAATCAAACAGTCAGCAGGCAATAATCATGGAACTCAGCTGTGAGGAATCATGCTGCTCAGCTGGCAATAATCAAGCAGCTGAGCAGGCAGGAATTACACAGCACAGCTGGCAATTGTCAAGCAGATGACAGGCAGGAATCGTGCAGCTCAGCTGGCAATTGTCAAGCAGATGAGCAGACAGGAATCACGCAGCTCACAGTCCCTGATTCACGTGACTGAGCATGCACTGTTCACCTGGCTGATCATACACTGATCACGTGATTGATCAAGCACTGATCACTTGGATATCATGCACTGATCACGTGGCTAATCATACACTGTTCACGTGTCTGACCATGCACTGATCACGTGGCTGATCATACACTGCTCACGTAACTGATCATGCACTGATCACGTAATTGATCAATGCACTGATCACGTGGCTGATCATGTAATGATCACGTAGCTACCATGTACTGGTCCCGTGAGTGACCATGCACTGATCACGTAATTGATCATTCACTGATCACGTGGCTGATCATGCACTGAACACGTGACTGATCATGCACAGATCACGTGACTGATCATGCACTGATCACGTGGCTATCATGCACTGCTCACGTGGCTGATCATGCAGTGATCACGCAGCTACCATGTACTGGTCACATGACTGATCTTGCACTGACCACGTAATTGATCATGGCACTGATCACCTGGCTTATCATGCATTCATCATGTGACTGATCATGTGCTGATCATGTTTGGTGTCACACACTGATCATGTGCATCTGGAGGCAATGAACAAAGAGCTGAGTAGGCAGGAATCAGTCAGCAGGCTATAATCATGGAACTCAGCTCTGAGAAATCATGCTGCTCAGCTGGCAATAATCAAGTAGATGAGCAGGCAGGAATTATGCAGCACAGGTGGCAATTGTCAAGCAGATGACAGACAGGAATCGTACAGCTCAGCTGGCAATTGTCAAGCAGATGAGCAGACAGTAATCACGCAGCTCAGCAGGCCCTGAACACGTGACTGAGCGTGCACTGTTCACGTCGCTGATCACACACCTATCACGTGAATGATCATGCACTGATCACGTGGCTCTCATGCACTGATCACGTGATTGCGCATGCACTGACCACGTAATTGTATGCACTGCTCACGTGGCTATCATGCACTGATGACGTGGCTGATCATGCACTTAACATGTGACTGATCATGCACTGATCACGTAGCTATCTTGCACTGATCACTTGGCTGATCATACACTCATCACGGGACTGATCGTGCACTGATTATGGCGCTATCATGCATTGACTACATGACTCCACATGCACTGATCACGTGGATGATCATGCACTGATCACGTGACTGACCATGCACTGATCACGTGACTGATTATGCACTGATCACGTGGCTGATCATGCACTGATCACGTGGCTATCACGCACTGCTCACGTGGCTGATCATGCAATGATCACGTAGCTACCATGTACTGGTCACGTGAATGATCATGCACTGATCACGTAATTGATCATGCACTGGTCATGTGGCTGATCATGCACTGATCACGTGGCTGATCATACACTGATCACGTGACTGATCATGCACTGATCACGTGACTGATCATGCACTGATCACGTGGCTATCATGCACTGATCACTTGGCTGGTCATACTGATCACGTGCCTCGTCATGCACTGATCACGTGGCTGATCATGCACTGATCACGTGACTGATCATGCACTGATCACGTGGCTATCATGCAGTGATCACGTGGCTATCATGCACAGATCACATGGCTGATCATGCAATGATCACGTAGCTACCATATACTGGTCACGTGACTGATCATACACTGTTCACCTGTCTGACCATGCACTGCTCACGTGGCTGATCACACACTGTTCATGGAACTGATCATGCACTGATCACGTGGATATCATGCATTGATCACGTGGCTGAACATGCATTGTTCACGTGGCTTACCACACACCTGTCACGTGACTGATCATGCACTGATCACGTGGCACTCATGCACTGATCACGTGGCTGATCATACTCTGCTCACGTAACTGATCATGCACACATCACGTGGCTATCATGCACTTCTCACCTGGCTGGTCATGCAATGTTCACGTAGCTACCATATACTGGTCACGTGACTGATCATGCTCAGATCACGTAAATGATCATGCACTGTTCAGTTGACTGATCATGTACTGATCACGTGACTGATCATGCACTGATCACGTGGCTATCATGCACTGCTCACGTGGCTGATCATGCAATGATCACGTAGCAACCATGTACTGGTCACGTGACTGATCATGCACTGATCACGTAATTAATCCTGCACTGATCACCTGACTCATCATGCACTGATCACGTGGCTGATCACACACGTATCACGTGACTGATCATGCACTGATCACGTGGCTATCATGCACTAATCACGTGGATAAACATACACTGATCATGTGACAGATCATGCAGTGATCACGCGGCTATCATGCACTGCTCACGTGGCTGACCATGCAATGATCACGTAGCTACCATGTACTGGTCACGTGAGTGATCATGCACTGAGCACGTAATTGATCATACACTGATCAGGTGACTTATCATGCACTGTTCACGTGACTGATCATGCACTGATCACGTGACTGATCATGCACTGATCTCGTTGCTATCATGCAAGGTTCACATGGCAGATCATGTAATGATCACGTAGCTACCATGTACTGGTCACGTGACTATCATGCACTGATCACGTAATTGATCATGCACTGATCACGTGGCTGATCATACACTGATCACGTGACTGATCATGCACTGATCACGTGGCTGATCATGCAATGATCACGTAGCTACCATGTACTGGTCACGTGACTGATCATGCACTAATCACGTAATTGATCATGCACTGATCACGTGGCTGATCATGCAATGATCATGTAGCTACCATGTACTGGTCACGTGACTGATCATGCACTAATCACATAATTGATCATGCACTGATCACGTGGCTGATCATGCACTAATCACGTGACTGGTCATGCACTGATCACGTGGCTGATCATGCACTGATCACGTGACTGATCATGCACACATCACGTGGCTATCATGCACTGCTCACGTGGCTGGTCATGCAATGATCACGTCGCTACCATATACTGGTCACGTGAATGATCATGCACAGATCACGTAAATGATCATGCACTGTTCCCGTGACTGATCATGTACTGATCACGTGACTGATCATGCACTGATCACATGGCTATCATGCTCTCCTCAAGTGGGTGATCATGCAATGATCATGTAGCAACCATGTACTGGTCACCTGACTGATCATGCACTGATCATGTAATTGATCCAGCACTGATCACGTGGCTCATCATGCACTGATCCCGTGACTGATCATGCACTGATCACGTGGCTATCATGCACTGATCACTTGGCTGGTCATACACTGATCACGCAGCTACCATGTACTCGTCACGTGACTGATCATGCACTGATGACGTAATTGATCATGCACTGATCATGTGGCTGATCATGCACTGATCACTTAACTGATCATGCACTGATCACGTGACTTATCATGCACTGATCACGTGGCTTTAATGCACTGATCACATGGCTGGTCATACACTGATCACGTGCCTGGTCATGCACAGATTACATGACTGATCATGCACTGATCACGTCACAGATCATGCACTGATCACCTGGCTATCATGCACTACTCACGTGGCTGATCATGCAATGATCATGTAGCTACCATGTACCGGTCACGTGACAGATCATACACCCATCAGGTGACTGATCATGCACTGATCACGTGGCTATCATGCACTGTTCACGTGGCTGATCATACACTGATCACCTGCCTGGTCATGCACAGATCACGTGACTAATCATGAACTGATCACGTAGCAATCATTCACTGATCACCTGGCTGATCATGCACTGATCACGTGGCTATCATGCAATGATCACGTGGCTATCATGCACTGATCACGTGGCTGATCATGCACTGATACCGTGACTGAGCATGGACTGATCACATGACTATCATGTAGTGATCACGTGACTTAATGGCGCTGACCATGTGACTGATCATGCGCTGAGCATGTTTGCTATCATACACTGATCATGTGCCTCTGGAGGCAATAAACAAAGAGCTGAGTAGGCATGAATCAAACAGTCAGCAGGCAATAATCATGGAACTCAGCTGTGAGGAATCATGCTGCTCAGCTGGCAATAATCAAGCAGCTGAGCAGGCAGGAATTACACAGCACAGCTGGCAATTGTCAAGCAGATGACAGGCAGGAATCGTGCAGCTCAGCTGGCAATTGTCAAGCAGATGAGCAGACAGGAATCACGCAGCTCAGCAGTCCCTGATCACGTGACTGAGCATGCACTGTTCACCTGGCTGATCATACACTGATCACGTGATTGATCAAGCACTGATCACTTGGATATCATGCACTGATCACGTGGCTAATCATACACTGTTCACGTGTCTGACCATGCACTGATCACGTGGCTGATCATACACTGCTCACGTAACTGATCATGCACTGATCACGTAATTGATCATGCACTGATCACGTGGCTGATCATGTAATGATCACGTAGCTACCATGTACTGGTCCCGTGAGTGATCATGCACTGATCACGTAATTGATCATTCACTGATCACGTGGCTGATCATGCACTGAACACGTGACTGATCATGCACAGATCACGTGACTGATCATGCACTGATCACGTGGCTATCATGCACTGCTCACGTGGCTGATCATGCAGTGATCACGCAGCTACCATGTACTGGTCACATGACTGATCTTGCACTGATCACGTAATTGATCATGCACTGATCACCTGGCTTATCATGCATTCATCATGTGACTGATCATGTGCTGATCATGTTTGGTGTCACACACTGATCATGTGCATCTGGAGGCAATGAACAAAGAGCTGAGTAGGCAGGAATCAGTCAGCAGGCTATAATCATGGAACTCAGCTCTGAGAAATCATGCTGCTCAGCTGGCAATAATCAAGTAGATGAGCAGGCAGGAATTATGCAGCACAGGTGGCAATTGTCAAGCAGATGACAGACAGGAATCGTACAGCTCAGCTGGCAATTGTCAAGCAGATGAGCAGACAGTAATCACGCAGCTCAGCAGGCCCTGAACACGTGACTGAGCGTGCACTGTTCACGTCGCTGATCACACACCTATCACGTGAATGATCATGCACTGATCACGTGGCTCTCATGCACTGATCACGTGATTGCGCATGCACTGACCACGTAATTGTATGCACTGCTCACGTGGCTATCATGCACTGATGACGTGGCTGATCATGCACTTAACATGTGACTGATCATGCACTGATCACGTAGCTATCTTGCACTGATCACTTGGCTGATCATACACTCATCACGGGACTGATCGTGCACTGATTATGGCGCTATCATGCATTGACTACATGACTCCACATGCACTGATCACGTGGATGATCATGCACTGATCACGTGACTGACCATGCACTGATCACGTGACTGATTATGCACTGATCACGTGGCTGATCATGCACTGATCACGTGGCTATCACGCACTGCTCACGTGGCTGATCATGCAATGATCACGTAGCTACCATGTACTGGTCACGTGAATGATCATGCACTGATCACGTAATTGATCATGCACTGGTCATGTGGCTGATCATGCACTGATCACGTGGCTGATCATACACTGATCACGTGACTGATCATGCACTGATCACGTGACTGATCATGCACTGATCACGTGGCTATCATGCACTGATCACTTGGCTGGTCATACTGATCACGTGCCTCGTCATGCACTGATCACGTGGCTGATCATGCACTGATCACGTGACTGATCATGCACTGATCACGTGGCTATCATGCAGTGATCACGTGGCTATCATGCACAGATCACATGGCTGATCATGCAATGATCACGTAGCTACCATATACTGGTCACGTGACTGATCATACACTGTTCACCTGTCTGACCATGCACTGCTCACGTGGCTGATCACACACTGTTCATGGAACTGATCATGCACTGATCAGGTGGATATCATGCATTGATCACGTGGCTGAACATGCATTGTTCACGTGGCTTACCACACACCTGTCACGTGACTGATCATGCACTGATCACGTGGCACTCATGCACTGATCACGTGGCTGATCATACTCTGCTCACGTAACTGATCATGCACACATCACGTGGCTATCATGCACTTCTCACCTGGCTGGTCATGCAATGTTCACGTAGCTACCATATACTGGTCACGTGACTGATCATGCTCAGATCACGTAAATGATCATGCACTGTTCAGTTGACTGATCATGTACTGATCACGTGACTGATCATGCACTGATCACGTGGCTATCATGCACTGCTCACGTGGCTGATCATGCAATGATCACGTAGCAACCATGTACTGGTCACGTGACTGATCATGCACTGATCACGTAATTAATCCTGCACTGATCACCTGACTCATCATGCACTGATCACGTGGCTGATCACACACGTATCACGTGACTGATCATGCACTGATCACGTGGCTATCATGCACTAATCACGTGGATAAACATACACTGATCATGTGACAGATCATGCAGTGATCACGCGGCTATCATGCACTGCTCACGTGGCTGACCATGCAATGATCACGTAGCTACCATGTACTGGTCACGTGAGTGATCATGCACTGAGCACGTAATTGATCATACACTGATCAGGTGACTTATCATGCACTGTTCACGTGACTGATCATGCACTGATCACGTGACTGATCATGCACTGATCTCGTTGCTATCATGCAAGGTTCACATGGCAGATCATGTAATGATCACGTAGCTACCATGTACTGGTCACGTGACTATCATGCACTGATCACGTAATTGATCATGCACTGATCACGTGGCTGATCATACACTGATCACGTGACTGATCATGCACTGATCACGTGGCTGATCATGCAATGATCACGTAGCTACCATGTACTGGTCACGTGACTGATCATGCACTAATCACGTAATTGATCATGCACTGATCACGTGGCTGATCATGCAATGATCATGTAGCTACCATGTACTGGTCACGTGACTGATCATGCACTAATCACGTAATTGATCATGCACTGATCACGTGGCTGATCATGCACTAATCACGTGACTGGTCATGCACTGATCACGTGGCTGATCATGCACTGATCACGTGACTGATCATGCACACATCACGTGGCTATCATGCACTGCTCACGTGGCTGGTCATGCAATGATCACGTCGCTACCATATACTGGTCACGTGAATGATCATGCACAGATCACGTAAATGATCATGCACTGTTCCCGTGACTGATCATGTACTGATCACGTGACTGATCATGCACTGATCACATGGCTATCATGCTCTCCTCAAGTGGGTGATCATGCAATGATCATGTAGCAACCATGTACTGGTCACCTGACTGATCATGCACTGATCATGTAATTGATCCAGCACTGATCACGTGGCTCATCATGCACTGATCCCGTGACTGATCATGCACTGATCACGTGGCTATCATGCACTGATCACTTGGCTGGTCATACACTGATCACGCAGCTACCATGTACTCGTCACGTGACTGATCATGCACTGATGACGTAATTGATCATGCACTGATCATGTGGCTGATCATGCACTGATCACTTAACTGATCATGCACTGATCACGTGACTTATCATGCACTGATCACGTGGCTTTAATGCACTGATCACATGGCTGCTCATACACTGATCACGTGCCTGGTCATGCACAGATTACATGACTGATCATGCACTGATCACGTCACAGATCATGCACTGATCACCTGGCTATCATGCACTACTCACGTGGCTGATCATGCAATGATCATGTAGCTACCATGTACCGGTCACGTGACAGATCATACACCCATCAGGTGACTGATCATGCACTGATCACGTGGCTATCATGCACTGTTCACGTGGCTGATCATACACTGATCACCTGCCTGGTCATGCACAGATCACGTGACTAATCATGAACTGATCACGTAGCAATCATTCACTGATCACCTGGCTGATCATGCACTGATCACGTGGCTATCATGCAATGATCACGTGGCTATCATGCACTGATCACGTGGCTGATCATGCACTGATACCGTGACTGAGCATGGACTGATCACATGACTATCATGTAGTGATCACGTGACTTAATGGCGCTGACCATGTGACTGATCATGCGCTGAGCATGTTTGCTATCATACACTGATCATGTGCCTCTGGAGGCAATAAACAAAGAGCTGAGTAGGCATGAATCAAACAGTCAGCAGGCAATAATCATGGAACTCAGCTGTGAGGAATCATGCTGCTCAGCTGGCAATAATCAAGCAGCTGAGCAGGCAGGAATTACACAGCACAGCTGGCAATTGTCAAGCAGATGACAGGCAGGAATCGTGCAGCTCAGCTGGCAATTGTCAAGCAGATGAGCAGACAGGAATCACGCAGCTCAGCAGTCCCTGATCACGTGACTGAGCATGCACTGTTCACCTGGCTGATCATACACTGATCACGTGATTGATCAAGCACTGATCACTTGGATATCATGCACTGATCACGTGGCTAATCATACACTGTTCACGTGTCTGACCATGCACTGATCACGTGGCTGATCATACACTGCTCACGTAACTGATCATGCACTGATCACGTAATTGATCATGCACTGATCACGTGGCTGATCATGTAATGATCACGTAGCTACCATGTACTGGTCCCGTGAGTGATCATGCACTGATCACGTAATTGATCATTCACTGATCACGTGGCTGATCATGCACTGAACACGTGACTGATCATGCACAGATCACGTGACTGATCATGCACTGATCACGTGGCTATCATGCACTGCTCACGTGGCTGATCATGCAGTGATCACGCAGCTACCATGTACTGGTCACATGACTGATCTTGCACTGATCACGTAATTGATCATGCACTGATCACCTGGCTTATCATGCATTCATCATGTGACTGATCATGTGCTGATCATGTTTGGTGTCACACACTGATCATGTGCATCTGGAGGCAATGAACAAAGAGCTGAGTAGGCAGGAATCAGTCAGCAGGCTATAATCATGGAACTCAGCTCTGAGAAATCATGCTGCTCAGCTGGCAATAATCAAGTAGATGAGCAGGCAGGAATTATGCAGCACAGGTGGCAATTGTCAAGCAGATGACAGACAGGAATCGTACAGCTCAGCTGGCAATTGTCAAGCAGATGAGCAGACAGTAATCACGCAGCTCAGCAGGCCCTGAACACGTGACTGAGCATGCACTGTTCACGTCGCTGATCACACACCTATCACGTGAATGATCATGCACTGATCACGTGGCTCTCATGCACTGATCACGTGATTGCGCATGCACTGACCACGTAATTGTATGCACTGCTCACGTGGCTATCATGCACTGATGACGTGGCTGATCATGCACTTAACATGTGACTGATCATGCACTGATCACGTAGCTATCTTGCACTGATCACTTGGCTGATCATACACTCATCACGGGACTGATCGTGCATTGATTATGGCGCTATCATGCATTGACTACATGACTCCACATGCACTGATCACGTGGATGATCATGCACTGATCACGTGACTGACCATGCACTGATCACGTGACTGATTATGCACTGATCACGTGGCTGATCATGCACTGATCACGTGGCTATCACGCACTGCTCACGTGGCTGATCATGCAATGATCACGTAGCTACCATGTACTGGTCACGTGAATGATCATGCACTGATCACGTAATTGATCATGCACTGGTCATGTGGCTGATCATGCACTGATCACGTGGCTGATCATACACTGATCACGTGACTGATCATGGACTGATCACGTGACTGATCATGCACTGATCACGTGGCTATCATGCACTGATCACTTGGCTGGTCATACTGATCACGTGCCTCGTCATGCACTGATCACGTGGCTGATCATGCACTGATCACGTGACTGATCATGCACTGATCACGTGGCTATCATGCAGTGATCACGTGGCTATCATGCACAGATCACATGGCTGATCATGCAATGATCACGTAGCTACCATATACTGGTCACGTGACTGATCATACACTGTTCACCTGTCTGACCATGCACTGCTCACGTGGCTGATCACACACTGTTCATGGAACTGATCATGCACTGATCACGTGGATATCATGCATTGATCACGTGGCTGAACATGCATTGTTCACGTGGCTTACCACACACCTGTCACGTGACTGATCATGCACTGATCACGTGGCACTCATGCACTGATCACGTGGCTGATCATACTCTGCTCACGTAACTGATCATGCACACATCACGTGGCTATCATGCACTTCTCACCTGGCTGGTCATGCAATGTTCACGTAGCTACCATATACTGGTCACGTGACTGATCATGCTCAGATCACGTAAATGATCATGCACTGTTCAGTTGACTGATCATGTACTGATCACGTGACTGATCATGCACTGATCACGTGGCTATCATGCACTGCTCACGTGGCTGATCATGCAATGATCACGTAGCAACCATGTACTGGTCACGTGACTGATCATGCACTGATCACGTAATTAATCCTGCACTGATCACCTGACTCATCATGCACTGATCACGTGGCTGATCACACACGTATCACGTGACTGATCATGCACTGATCACGTGGCTATCATGCACTAATCACGTGGATAAACATACACTGATCATGTGACAGATCATGCAGTGATCACGCGGCTATCATGCACTGCTCACGTGGCTGACCATGCAATGATCACGTAGCTACCATGTACTGGTCACGTGAGTGATCATGCACTGAGCACGTAATTGATCATACACTGATCAGGTGACTTATCATGCACTGTTCACGTGACTGATCATGCACTGATCACGTGACTGATCATGCACTGATCTCGTTGCTATCATGCAAGGTTCACATGGCAGATCATGTAATGATCACGTAGCTACCATGTACTGGTCACGTGACTATCATGCACTGATCACGTAATTGATCATGCACTGATCACGTGGCTGATCATACACTGATCACGTGACTGATCATGCACTGATCACGTGGCTGATCATGCAATGATCACGTAGCTACCATGTACTGGTCACGTGACTGATCATGCACTAATCACGTAATTGATCATGCACTGACCACGTGGCTGATCATGCAATGATCATGTAGCTACCATGTACTGGTCACGTGACTGATCATGCACTAATCACGTAATTGATCATGCACTGATCACGTGGCTGATCATGCACTAATCACGTGACTGGTCATGCACTGATCACGTGGCTGATCATGCACTGATCACGTGACTGATCATGCACACATCACGTGGCTATCATGCACTGCTCACGTGGCTGGTCATGCAATGATCACGTCGCTACCATATACTGGTCACGTGAATGATCATGCACAGATCACGTAAATGATCATGCACTGTTCCCGTGACTGATCATGTACTGATCACGTGACTGATCATGCACTGATCACATGGCTATCATGCTCTCCTCAAGTGGGTGATCATGCAATGATCATGTAGCAACCATGTACTGGTCACCTGACTGATCATGCACTGATCATGTAATTGATCCAGCACTGATCACGTGGCTCATCATGCACTGATCCCGTGACTGATCATGCACTGATCACGTGGCTATCATGCACTGATCACTTGGCTGGTCATACACTGATCACGCAGCTACCATGTACTCGTCACGTGACTGATCATGCACTGATGACGTAATTGATCATGCACTGATCATGTGGCTGATCATGCACTGATCACTTAACTGATCATGCACTGATCACGTGACTTATCATGCACTGATCACGTGGCTTTAATGCACTGATCACATGGCTGGTCATACACTGATCACGTGCCTGGTCATGCACAGATTACATGACTGATCATGCACTGATCACGTCACAGATCATGCACTGATCACCTGGCTATCATGCACTACTCACGTGGCTGATCATGCAATGATCATGTAGCTACCATGTACCGGTCACGTGACAGATCATACACCCATCAGGTGACTGATCATGCACTGATCACGTGGCTATCAAGCACTGTTCACGTGGCTGATCATACACTGATCACCTGCCTGGTCATGCACAGATCACGTGACTAATCATGAACTGATCACGTAGCAATCATTCACTGATCACCTGGCTGATCATGCACTGATCACGTGGCTATCATGCAATGATCACGTGGCTATCATGCACTGATCACGTGGCTGATCATGCACTGATACCGTGACTGAGCATGGACTGATCACATGACTATCATGTAGTGATCACGTGACTTAATGGCGCTGACCATGTGACTGATCATGCGCTGAGCATGTTTGCTATCATACACTGATCATGTGCCTCTGGAGGCAATAAACAAAGAGCTGAGTAGGCATGAATCAAAGAGTCAGCAGGCAATAATCATGGAACTCAGCTGTGAGGAATCATGCTGCTCAGCTGGCAATAATCAAGCAGCTGAGCAGGCAGGAATTACACAGCACAGCTGGCAATTGTCAAGCAGATGACAGGCAGGAATCGTGCAGCTCAGCTGGCAATTGTCAAGCAGATGAGCAGACAGGAATCACGCAGCTCAGCAGTCCCTGATCACGTGACTGAGCATGCACTGTTCACCTGGCTGATCATACACTGATCACGTGATTGATCAAGCACTGATCACTTGGATATCATGCACTGATCACGTGGCTAATCATACACTGTTCACGTGTCTGACCATGCACTGATCACGTGGCTGATCATACACTGCTCACGTAACTGATCATGCACTGATCACGTAATTGATCATGCACTGATCACGTGGCTGATCATGTAATGATCACGTAGCTACCATGTACTGGTCCCGTGAGTGATCATGCACTGATCACGTAATTGATCATTCACTGATCACGTGGCTGATCATGCACTGAACACGTGACTGATCATGCACAGATCACGTGACTGATCATGCACTGATCACGTGGCTATCATGCACTGCTCACGTGGCTGATCATGCAGTGATCACGCAGCTACCATGTACTGGTCACATGACTGATCTTGCACTGATCACGTAATTGATCATGCACTGATCACCTGGCTTATCATGCATTCATCATGTGACTGATCATGTGCTGATCATGTTTGGTGTCACACACTGATCATGTGCATCTGGAGGCAATGAACAAAGAGCTGAGTAGGCAGGAATCAGTCAGCAGGCTATAATCATGGAACTCAGCTCTGAGAAATCATGCTGCTCAGCTGGCAATAATCAAGTAGATGAGCAGGCAGGAATTATGCAGCACAGGTGGCAATTGTCAAGCAGATGACAGACAGGAATCGTACAGCTCAGCTGGCAATTGTCAAGCAGATGAGCAGACAGTAATCACGCAGCTCAGCAGGCCCTGAACACGTGACTGAGCATGCACTGTTCACGTCGCTGATCACACACCTATCACGTGAATGATCATGCACTGATCACGTGGCTCTCATGCACTGATCACGTGATTGCGCATGCACTGACCACGTAATTGTATGCACTGCTCACGTGGCTATCATGCACTGATGACGTGGCTGATCATGCACTTAACATGTGACTGATCATGCACTGATCACGTAGCTATCTTGCACTGATCACTTGGCTGATCATACACTCATCACGGGACTGATCGTGCATTGATTATGGCGCTATCATGCATTGACTACATGACTCCACATGCACTGATCACGTGGATGATCATGCACTGATCACGTGACTGACCATGCACTGATCACGTGACTGATTATGCACTGATCACGTGGCTGATCATGCACTGATCACGTGGCTATCACGCACTGCTCACGTGGCTGATCATGCAATGATCACGTAGCTACCATGTACTGGTCACGTGAATGATCATGCACTGATCACGTAATTGATCATGCACTGGTCATGTGGCTGATCATGCACTGATCACGTGGCTGATCATACACTGATCACGTGACTGATCATGGACTGATCACGTGACTGATCATGCACTGATCACGTGGCTATCATGCACTGATCACGTGGCTGATCATGCACTGATCACGTGACTGATCATGCACTGATCACGTGGCTATCATGCAGTGATCATGTGGCTATCATGCACAGATCACATGGCTGATCATGCAATGATCACGTAGCTACCATATACTGGTCACGTGACTGATCATACACTGTTCACCTGTCTGACCATGCACTGCTCACGTGGCTGATCACACACTGTTCATGGAACTGATCATGCACTGATCACGTGGATATCATGCATTGATCACGTGGCTGAACATGCATTGTTCACGTGGCTTACCACACACCTGTCACGTGACTGATCATGCACTGATCACGTGGCTGATCATACTCTGCTCACGTACCTGATCATGCACACATCACGTGGCTATCATGCACTTCTCACCTGGCTGGTCATGCAATGTTCACGTAGCTACCATATACTGGTCACGTGACTGATCATGCTCAGATCACGTAAATGATCATGCACTGTTCAGTTGACTGATCATGTACTGATCACGTGACTGATCATGCACTGATCACGTGGCTATCATGCACTGCTCACGTGGCTGATCATGCAATGATCACGTAGCAACCATGTACTGGTCACGTGACTGATCATGCACTGATCACGTAATTAATCCTGCACTGATCACCTGACTCATCATGCACTGATCACGTGGCTGATCACACACGTATCACGTGACTGATCATGCACTGATCACGTGGCTATCATGCACTAATCACGTGGATAAACATACACTGATCATGTGACAGATCATGCAGTGATCACGCGGCTATCATGCACTGCTCACGTGGCTGACCATGCAATGATCACGTAGCTACCATGTACTGGTCACGTGAGTGATCATGCACTGAGCACGTAATTGATCATACACTGATCAGGTGACTTATCATGCACTGTTCACGTGACTGATCATGCACTGATCTCGTTGCTCTCATGCAAGGTTCACATGGCAGATCATGTAATGATCACGTAGCTACCATGTACTGGTCACGTGACTATCATGCACTGATCACGTAATTGATCATGCACTGATCACGTGGCTGATCATACACTGATCACGTGACTGATCATGCACTGATCACGTGGCTGATCATGCAATGATCACGTAGCTACCATGTACTGGTCACGTGACTGATCATGCACAAATCACGTAATTGATCATGCACTGATCACGTGGCTGATCATGCAATGATCATGTAGCTACCTTGTACTGATCACGTGACTGATCATGCACTAATCACGTAATTGATCATGCACTGATCACGTGGCTGATCATGCACTAATCACGTGACTGGTCATGCACTGATCACGTGGCTGATCATGCACTGATCACGTGACTGATCATGCACACATCACGTGGCTATCATGCACTGCTCACATGGCTGGTCATGCAATGATCACGTCGCTACCATATACTGGTCACGTGAATGATCATGCACAGATCACGTAAATGATCATGCACTGTTCCCGTGACTGATCATGTACTGATCACGTGACTGATCATGCACTGATCACATGGCTATCATGCTCTCCTCAAGTGGGTGATCATGCAATGATCATGTAGCAACCATGTACTGGTCACCTGAGTGATCATGCACTGATCATGTAATTGATCCAGCACTGATCACGTGGCTCATCATGCACTGATCCCGTGACTGATCATGCACTGATCACGTGGCTATCATGCACTGATCACTTGGCTGGTCATACACTGATCACGCAGCTACCATGTACTCGTCACGTGACTGATCATGCACTGATCACGTAATTAATCCTGCACTGATCACCTGACTCATCATGCACTGATCACGTGGCTGATCACACACGTATCACGTGACTGATCATGCACTGATCACGTGGCTATCATGCACTAATCCCGTGGATAAACATACACTGCTCATGTGACAGATCATGCAGTGATCACGCGGCTATCATGCACTGCTCACGTGGCTGACCATGCAATGATCACGTAGCTACCATGTACTGGTCACGTGAGTGATCATGCACTGAGCACGTAATTGATCATACACTGATCAGGTGACTTATCATGCACTGTTCACGTGACTGATCATGCACTGATCACGTGACTGATCATGCACTGATCTCGTTGCTATCATGCAAGGTTCACATGGCAGATCATGTAATGATCACGTAGCTACCATGTACTGGTCACGTGACTATCATGCACTGATCACGTAATTGATCATGCACTGATCACGTGGCTGATCATACACTGATCACGTGACTGATCATGCACTGATCACGTGGCTGATCATGCAATGATCACGTAGCTACCATGTACTGGTCACGTGACTGATCATGCACTAATCACGTAATTGATCATGCACTGATCACGTGGCTGATCATGCACTAATCACGTGACGGGTCATGCACTGATCACGTGGCTGATCATGCACTGATCACGTGACTGATCATGCACACATCACGTGGCTATCATGCACTGCTCACGTGGCTGGTCATGCAATGATCACGTAGCTACCATATACTGGTCACGTGACTGATCATGCACAGATCACGTAAATGATCATGCACTGTTCCCGTGACTGATCATGTACTGATCACGTGACTGATCATGCACTGATCACGTGGCTATCATGCTCTCCTCAAGTGGGTGATCATGCAATGATCACGTAGCTACCATATAATGGTCACGTGACTGATCATGCACAGATCACGTAAATGATCATGCACTGTTCCCGTGACTGATCATGTACTGATCACGTGACTGATCATGCACTGATCACGTGGCTATCATGCTCTCCTCAAGTGGGTGATCATGCAATGATCACGTAGCAACCATGTACTGGTCACCTGACTGATCATGCACTGATCATGTAATTGATCCAGCACTGATCACGTGGCTCATCATGCACTGATCCCGTGACTGATCATGCACTGATCACGTGGCTATCATGCACTGATCACTTGGCTGGTCATACACTGATCACGCAGCTACCATGTACTGGTCACGTGACTGATCATGCACTGATGACGTAATTGATCATGCACTGATCATGTGGCTGATCATGCACTGATCACTTAACTGATCATGCACTGATCACGTGACTTATCATGCACTGATCACGTGGCTTTAATGCACTGATCACATGGCTGGTCATACACTGATCACGTGCCTGGTCATGCACAGATTACATGACTGATCATGCACTGATCACGTCACAGATCATGCACTGATCACTTGGCTATCATGCACTACTCACGTGGCTGATCATGCAATGATCATGTAGCTACCATGTACCGGTCACGTGACAGATCATACACCCATCAGGTGACTGATCATGCACTGATCACGTGGCTATCAAGCACTGTTCACGTGGCTGATCATACACTGATCACCTGCCTGGTCATGCACAGATCACGTGACTAATCATGAACTGATCACGTAGCAATCATTCACTGATCACCTGGCTGATCATGCACTGATCACGTGGCTATCATGCAATGATCACGTGGCTATCATGCACTGATCACGTGGCTGATCATGCACTGATACCGTGACTGAGCATGGACTGATCACATGACTATCATGTAGTGATCACGTGACTTAATGGCGCTGACCATGTGACTGATCATGCGCTGAGCATGTTTGCTATCATACACTGATCATGTGCCTCTGGAGGCAATAAACAAAGAGCTGAGTAGGCATGAATCAAACAGTCAGCAGGCAATAATCATGGAACTCAGCTGTGAGGAATCATGCTGCTCAGCTGGCAATAATCAAGCAGCTGAGCAGGCAGGAATTACACAGCACAGCTGGCAATTGTCAAGCAGATGACAGGCAGGAATCGTGCAGCTCAGCTGGCAATTGTCAAGCAGATGAGCAGACAGGAATCACGCAGCTCAGCAGTCCCTGATCACGTGACTGAGCATGCACTGTTCACCTGGCTGATCATACACTGATCACGTGATTGATCAAGCACTGATCACTTGGATATCATGCACTGATCACGTGGCTAATCATACACTGTTCACATGTCTGACCATGCACTGATCACGTGGCTGATCATGCACTGATCACGTAATTGATCATGCACTGATCACGTGGCTGATCATGTAATGATCACGTAGCTACCATGTACTGGTCCCGTGAGTGATCATGCACTGATCACGTAATTGATCATTCACTGATCACGTGGCTGATCATGCACTGAACACGTGGCTGATCATACACTGCTCACGTAACTGATCATGCACTGATCACGTAATTGATCATGCACTGATCACGTGGCTGATCATGTAATGATCACGTAGCTACCATGTACTGGTCCCGTGAGTGATCATGCACTGATCACGTAATTGATCATTCACTGATCACGTGGCTGATCATGCACTGAACACGTGACTGATCATGCACAGATCACGTGACTGATCATGCACTGATCACGTGGCTTTAATGCACTGATCACATGGCTGGTCATACACTGATCACGTGCCTGGTCATGCACAGATTACATGACTGATCATGCACTGATCACGTCACAGATCATGCACTGATCACCTGGCTATCATGCACTACTCACGTGGATGATCATGCAATGATCATGTAGCTACCATGTACCGGTCACGTGACAGATCATACACCCATCAGGTGACTGATCATGCACTGATCACGTGGCTATCATGCACTGTTCACGTGGCTGATCATACACTGATCACCTGCCTGGTCACGCACAGATCACGTGACTAATCATGAACTGATCACGTAGCAATCATTCAATGATCACCTGGCTGATCATGCACTGATCACGTGGCTATCATGCAATGATCACGTGGCTATCATGCACTGATCACGTGGCTGATCATGCACTGATACCGTGACTGAGCATGGACTGATCACATGACTATCATGTAGTGATCACGTGACTTAATGGCGCTGACCATGTGACTGATCATGCGCTGAGCATGTTTGCTATCATACACTGATCATGTGCCTCTGGAGGCAATAAACAAAGAGCTGAGTAGGCATGAATCAAACAGTCAGCAGGCAATAATCATGGAACTCAGCTGTGAGGTATCATGCTGCTCAGCTGGCAATAATCAAGCAGCTGAGCAGGCAGGAATTACACAGCACAGCTGGCAATTGTCAAGCAGATGACAGGCAGGAATCGTGCAGCTCAGCTGGCAATTGTCAAGCAGATGAGCAGACAGGAATCACGCAGCTCAGCAGTCCCTGATCACGTGACTGAGCATGCACTGTTCACCTGGCTGATCATACACTGATCACGTGATTGATCAAGCACTGATCACTTGGATATCATGCACTGATCACGTGGCTAATCATACACTGTTCACGTGTCTGACCATGCACTGATCACGTGGCTGATCATACACTGCTCACGTAACTGATCATGCACTGATCACGCAATTGATCATGCACTGATCATGTGGCTGATCATGTAATGATCACGTAGCTACCATGTACTGGTCCCGTGAGTGATCATGCACTGATCACGTAATTGATCATTCACTGATCACGTGGCTGATCATGCACTGAACACGTGACTGATCATGCACAGATCACGTGACTGATCATGCACTGATCACGTGGCTATCATGCACTGCTCACGTGGCTGATCATGCAGTGATCACGCAGCTACCATGTACTGGTCACATGACTGATCTTGCACTGATCACGTAATTGATCATGCACTGATCACCTGGCTTATCATGCATTCATCATGTGACTGATCATGTGCTGATCATGTTTGGTGTCACACACTGATCATGTGCATCTGGAGGCAATGAACAAAGAGCTGAGTAGGCAGGAATCAGTCAGCAGGCTATAATCATGGAACTCAGCTCTGAGAAATCATGCTGCTCAGCTGGCAATAATCAAGTAGATGAGCAGGCAGGAATTATGCAGCACAGGTGGCAATTGTCAAGCAGATGACAGACAGGAATCGTACAGCTCAGCTGGCAATTGTCAAGCAGATGAGCAGACAGTAATCACGCAGCTCAGCAGGCCCTGAACACGTGACTGAGCGTGCACTGTTCACGTCGCTGATCACACACCTATCACGTGAATGATCATGCACTGATCACGTGGCTCTCATGCACTGATCACGTGATTGCGCATGCACTGACCACGTAATTGTATGCACTGCTCACGTGGCTATCATGCACTGATGACGTGGCTGATCATGCACTTATCATGTGACTGATCATGCACTGATCACGTAGCTATCTTGCACTGATCACTTGGCTGATCATACACTCATCACGGGACTGATCGTGCACTGATTATGGCGCTATCATGCATTGACTACATGACTCCACATGCACTGATCACGTGGATGATCATGCACTGATCACGTGACTGACCATGCACTGATCACGTGACTGATTATGCACTGATCACGTGGCTGATCATGCACTGATCACGTGGCTATCACGCACTGCTCACGTGGCTGATCATGCAATGATCACGTAGCTACCATGTACTGGTCACGTGAATGATCATGCACTGATCACGTAATTGATCATGCACTGGTCATGTGGCTGATCATGCACTGATCACGTGGCTGATCATACACTGATCACGTGACTGATCATGCACTGATCACGTGACTGATCATGCACTGATCACGTGGCTATCATGCACTGATCACTTGGCTGGTCATACTGATCACGTGCCTCGTCATGCACTGATCACGTGGCTGATCATGCACTGATCACGTGACTGATCATGCACTGATCACGTGGCTATCATGCAGTGATCACGTGGCTATCATGCACAGATCACATGGCTGATCATGCAATGATCACGTAGCTACCATATACTGGTCACGTGACTGATCATACACTGTTCACCTGTCTGACCATGCACTGCTCACGTGGCTGATCACACACTGTTCATGTAACTGATCATGCACTGATCACGTGGATATCATGCATTGATCACGTGGCTGAACATGCATTGTTCACGTGGCTTACCACACACCTGTCACGTGACTGATCATGCACTGATCACGTGGCACTCATGCACTGATCACGTGGCTGATCATACTCTGCTCACGTAACTGATCATGCACACATCACGTGGCTATCATGCACTTCTCACCTGGGTGGTCATGCAATGTTCACGTAGCTACCATATACTGGTCACGTGACTGATCATGCTCAGATCACGTAAATGATCATGCACTGTTCAGTTGACTGATCATGTACTGATCACGTGACTGATCATGCACTGATCACGTGGCTATCATGCACTGCTCACGTGGCTGATCATGCAATGATCACGTAGCAACCATGTACTGGTCACGTGACTGATCATGCACTGATCACGTAATTAATCCTGCACTGATCACCTGACTCATCATGCACTGATCACGTGGCTGATCACACACATATCACGTGACTGATCATGCACTGATCACGTGGCTATCATGCACTAATCACGTGGATAAACATACACTGATCATGTGACAGATCATGCAGTGATCACGCGGCTATCATGCACTGCTCACGTGGCTGACCATGCAATGATCACGTAGCTACCATGTACTGGTCACGTGAGTGATCATGCACTGAGCACGTAATTGATCATACACTGATCAGGTGACTTATCATGCACTGTTCACGTGACTGATCATGCACTGATCACGTGACTGATCATGCACTGATCTCGTTGCTATCATGCAAGGTTCACATGGCAGATCATGTAATGATCACGTAGCTACCATGTACTGGTCACGTGACTATCATGCACTGATCACGTAATTGATCATGCACTGATCACGTGGCTGATCATACACTGATCACGTGACTGATCATGCACTGATCACGTGGCTGATCATGCAATGATCACGTAGCTACCATGTACTGGTCACGTGACTGATCATGCACTAATCACGTAATTGATCATGCACTGATCACGTGGCTGATCATGCAATGATCATGTAGCTACCATGTACTGGTCACGTGACTGATCATGCACTAATCACGTAATTGATCATGCACTGATCACGTGGCTGATCATGCACTAATCACGTGACTGGTCATGCACTGATCACGTGGTTGATCATGCACTGATCACGTGACTGATCATGCACACATCACGTGGCTATCATGCACTGCTCACGTGGCTGGTCATGCAATGTTCACGTCGCTACCATATACTGGTCACGTGAATGATCATGCACAGATCACGTAAATGATCATGCACTGTTCCCGTGACTGATCATGTACTGATCACGTGACTGATCATGCACTGATCACATGGCTATCATGCTCTCCTCAAGTGGGTGATCATGCAATGATCATGTAGCAACCATGTACTGGTCACCTGACTGATCATGCACTGATCATGTAATTGATCCAGCACTGATCACGTGGCTCATCATGCACTGATCCCGTGACTGATCATGCACTGATCACGTGGCTATCATGCACTGATCACTTGGCTGGTCATACACTGATCACGCAGCTACCATATACTCGTCACGTGACTGATCATGCACTGATGACGTAATTGATCATGCACTGATCATGTGGCTGATCATGCACTGATCACTTAACTGATCATGCACTGATCACGTGACTTATCATGCACTGATCACGTGGCTTTAATGCACTGATCACATGGCTGGTCATACACTGATCACGTGCCTGGTCATGCACAGATTACATGACTGATCATGCACTGATCACGTCACAGATCATGCACTGATCACCTGGCTATCATGCACTACTCACGTGGCTGATCATGCAATGATCATGTAGCTACCATGTACCGGTCACGTGACAGATCATACACCCATCAGGTGACTGATCATGCACTGATCACGTGGCTATCATGCACTGTTCACGTGGCTGATCATACACTGATCACCTGCCTGGTCATGCACAGATCACGTGACTAATCATGAACTGATCACGTAGCAATCATTCACTGATCACCTGGCTGATCATGCACTGATCACGTGGCTATCATGCAATGATCACGTGGCTATCATGCACTGATCACGTGGCTGATCATGCACTGATACCGTGACTGAGCATGGACTGATCACATGACTATCATGTAGTGATCACGTGACTTAATGGCGCTGACCATGTGACTGATCATGCGCTGAGCATGTTTGCTATCATACACTGATCATGTGCCTCTGGAGGCAATAAACAAAGAGCTGAGTAGGCATGAATCAAACAGTCAGCAGGCAATAATCATGGAACTCAGCTGTGAGGAATCATGCTGCTCAGCTGGCAATAATCAAGCAGCTGAGCAGGCAGGAATTACACAGCACAGCTGGCAATTGTCAAGCAGATGACAGGCAGGAATCGTGCAGCTCAGCTGGCAATTGTCAAGCAGATGAGCAGACAGGAATCACGCAGCTCAGCAGTCCCTGATCACGTGACTGAGCATGCACTGTTCACCTGGCTGATCATACACTGATCACGTGATTGATCAAGCACTGATCACTTGGATATCATGCACTGATCACGTGGCTAATCATACACTGTTCACGTGTCTGACCATGCACTGATCACGTGGCTGATCATACACTGCTCACGTAACTGATCATGCACTGATCACGTAATTGATCATGCACTGATCACGTGGCTGATCATGTAATGATCACGTAGCTACCATGTACTGGTCCCGTGAGTGACCATGCACTGATCACGTAATTGATCATTCACTGATCACGTGGCTGATCATGCACTGAACACGTGACTGATCATGCACAGATCACGTGACTGATCATGCACTGATCACGTGGCTATCATGCACTGCTCACGTGGCTGATCATGCAGTGATCACGCAGCTACCATGTACTGGTCACATGACTGATCTTGCACTGACCACGTAATTGATCATGCACTGATCACCTGGCTTATCATGCATTCATCATGTGACTGATCATGTGCTGATCATGTTTGGTGTCACACACTGATCATGTGCATCTGGAGGCAATGAACAAAGAGCTGAGTAGGCAGGAATCAGTCAGCAGGCTATAATCATGGAACTCAGCTCTGAGAAATCATGCTGCTCAGCTGGCAATAATCAAGTAGATGAGCAGGCAGGAATTATGCAGCACAGGTGGCAATTGTCAAGCAGATGACAGACAGGAATCGTACAGCTCAGCTGGCAATTGTCAAGCAGATGAGCAGACAGGAATCACGCAGCTCAGCAGGCCCTGAACACGTGACTGAGCATGCACTGTTCACGTCGCTGATCACACACCTATCACGTGAATGATCATGCACTGATCACGTGGCTCTCATGCACTGATCACGTGATTGCGCATGCACTGACCACGTAATTGTATGCACTGCTCACGTGGCTATCATGCACTGATGACGTGGCTGATCATGCACTTATCATGTGACTGATCATGCACTGATCACGTAGCTATCTTGCACTGATCACTTGGCTGATCATACACTCATCACGGGACTGATCGTGCACTGATTATGGCGCTATCATGCATTGACTACATGACTCCACATGCACTGATCACGTGGATGATCATGCACTGATCACGTGACTGACCATGCACTGATCACGTGACTGATTATGCACTGATCACGTGGCTGATCATGCACTGATCACGTGGCTATCACGCACTGCTCACGTGGCTGATCATGCAATGATCACGTAGCTACCATGTACTGGTCACGTGAATGATCATGCACTGATCACGTAATTGATCATGCACTGGTCATGTGGCTGATCATGCACTGATCACGTGGGCTGATCATACACTGATCACGTGACTGATCATGCACTGATCACGGTGACTGATCATGCACTGATCACGTGGCTATCATGCACTGATCACGTGGCTGATCATGCACTGATCACGTGACTGATCATGCACTGATCACGTGGCTATCATGCAGTGATCACGTGGCTATCATGCACAGATCACATGGCTGATCATGCAATGATTCACGTAGCTACCATATACTGGTCACGTTGACTGATCATACACTGTTCACCCTGTCTGACCATTGCACTGCTCACGTGGCTGATCCACACTGTTCATGGAACTGATCATGCATTGATCACGTGGATATCATGCAGTTGATCACGTGGCTGAACATGCATTGTTCACGTGGCTTACCACACACCTGTCACGTGACTGATCATGCACTGATCACGTGGCACTCATGCACTGATCACGTGGCTGATCATACTCTGCTCACGTAACTGATCATGCACACATCACGTGGCTATCATGCACTTCTCACCTGGGTGGTCATGCAATGTTCACGTAGCTACCATATACTGGTCACGTGACTGATCATGCTCAGATCACGTAAATGATCATGCACTGTTCAGTTGACTGATCATGTACTGATCACGTGACTGATCATGCACTGATCACGTGGCTATCATGCACTGCTCACGTGGCTGATCATGCAATGATCACGTAGCAACCATGTACTGGTCACGTGACTGATCATGCACTGATCACGTAATTAATCCTGCACTGATCACCTGACTCATCATGCACTGATCACGTGGCTGATCACACACATATCACGTGACTGATCATGCACTGATCACGTGGCTATCATGCACTAATCACGTGGATAAACATACACTGATCATGTGACAGATCATGCAGTGATCACGCGGCTATCATGCACTGCTCACGTGGCTGACCATGCAATGATCACGTAGCTACCATGTACTGGTCACGTGAGTGATCATGCACTGAGCACGTAATTGATCATACACTGATCAGGTGACTTATCATGCACTGTTCACGTGACTGATCATGCACTGATCACGTGACTGATCATGCACTGATCTCGTTGCTATCATGCAAGGTTCACATGGCAGATCATGTAATGATCAGGTAGCTACCATGTACTGGTCACGTGACTATCATGCACTGATCACGTAATTGATCATGCACTGATCACGTGGCTGATCATACACTGATCACGTGACTGATCATGCACTGATCACGTGGCTGATCATGCAATGATCACGTAGCTACCATGTACTGGTCACGTGACTGATCATGCACTAATCACGTAATTGATCATGCACTGATCACGTGGCTGATCATGCAATGATCATGTAGCTACCATGTACTGGTCACGTGACTGATCATGCACTAATCACGTAATTGATCATGCACTGATCACGTGGCTGATCATGCACTAATCACGTGACTGGTCATGCACTGATCACGTGGCTGATCATGCACTGATCACGTGACTGATCATGCACACATCACGTGGCTATCATGCACTGCTCACGTGGCTGGTCATGCAATGTTCACGTCGCTACCATATACTGGTCACGTGAATGATCATGCACAGATCACGTAAATGATCATGCACTGTTCCCGTGACTGATCATGTACTGATCACGTGACTGATCATGCACTGATCACATGGCTATCATGCTCTCCTCAAGTGGGTGATCATGCAATGATCATGTAGCAACCATGTACTGGTCACCTGACTGATCATGCACTGATCATGTAATTGATCCAGCACTGATCACGTGGCTCATCATGCACTGATCCCGTGACTGATCATGCACTGATCACGTGGCTATCATGCACTGATCACTTGGCTGGTCATACACTGATCACGCAGCTACCATGTACTCGTCACGTGACTGATCATGCACTGATGACGTAATTGATCATGCACTGATCATGTGGCTGATCATGCACTGATCACTTAACTGATCATGCACTGATCACGTGACTTATCATGCACTGATCACGTGGCTTTAATGCACTGATCACATGGCTGGTCATACACTGATCACGTGCCTGGTCATGCACAGATTACATGACTGATCATGCACTGATCACGTCACAGATCATGCACTGATCACCTGGCTATCATGCACTACTCACGTGGCTGATCATGCAATGATCATGTAGCTACCATGTACCGGTCACGTGACAGATCATACACCCATCAGGTGACTGATCATGCACTGATCACGTGGCTATCATGCACTGTTCACGTGGCTGATCATACACTGATCACCTGCCTGGTCATGCACAGATCACGTGACTAATCATGAACTGATCACGTAGCAATCATTCACTGATCACCTGGCTGATCATGCACTGATCACGTGGCTATCATGCAATGATCACGTGGCTATCATGCACTGATCACGTGGCTGATCATGCACTGATACCGTGACTGAGCATGGACTGATCACATGACTATCATGTAGTGATCACGTGACTTAATGGCGCTGACCATGTGACTGATCATGCGCTGAGCATGTTTGCTATCATACACTGATCATGTGCCTCTGGAGGCAATAAACAAAGAGCTGAGTAGGCATGAATCAAAACAGTCAGCAGGCAATAATCATGGAACTCAGCTGTGAGGAATCATGCTGCTCAGCTGGCAATAATCAAGCAGCTGAGCAGGCAGGAATTACACAGCACAGCTGGCAATTGTCAAGCAGATGACAGGCAGGAATCGTGCAGCTCAGCTGGCAATTGTCAAGCAGATGAGCAGACAGGAATCACGCAGCTCAGCAGTCCCTGATCACGTGACTGAGCATGCACTGTTCACCTGGCTGATCATACACTGATCACGTGATTGATCAAGCACTGATCACTTGGATATCATGCACTGATCACGTGGCTAATCATACACTGTTCACGTGTCTGACCATGCACTGATCACGTGGCTGATCATACACTGCTCACGTAACTGATCATGCACTGATCACGTAATTGATCATGCACTGATCACGTGGCTGATCATGTAATGATCACGTAGCTACCATGTACTGGTCCCGTGAGTGATCATGCACTGATCACGTAATTGATCATTCACTGATCACGTGGCTGATCATGCACTGAACACGTGACTGATCATGCACAGATCACGTGACTGATCATGCACTGATCACGTGGCTATCATGCACTGCTCACGTGGCTGATCATGCAGTGATCACGCAGCTACCATGTACTGGTCACATGACTGATCTTGCACTGATCACGTAATTGATCATGCACTGATCACCTGGCTTATCATGCATTCATCATGTGACTGATCATGTGCTGATCATGTTTGGTGTCACACACTGATCATGTGCATCTGGAGGCAATGAACAAAGAGCTGAGTAGGCAGGAATCAGTCAGCAGGCTATAATCATGGAACTCAGCTCTGAGAAATCATGCTGCTCAGCTGGCAATAATCAAGTAGATGAGCAGGCAGGAATTATGCAGCACAGGTGGCAATTGTCAAGCAGATGACAGACAGGAATCGTACAGCTCAGCTGGCAATTGTCAAGCAGATGAGCAGACAGTAATCACGCAGCTCAGCAGGCCCTGAACACGTGACTGAGCATGCACTGTTCACGTCGCTGATCACACACCTATCACGTGAATGATCATGCACTGATCACGTGGCTCTCATGCACTGATCACGTGATTGCGCATGCACTGACCACGTAATTGTATGCACTGCTCACGTGGCTATCATGCACTGATGACGTGGCTGATCATGCACTTAACATGTGACTGATCATGCACTGATCACGTAGCTATCTTGCACTGATCACTTGGCTGATCATACACTCATCACGGGAACTGATCGTGCATTGATTATGGCGCTATCATGCATTGACTACATGACTCCACATGCACTGATCACGTGGATGATCATGCACTGATCACGTGGACTGACCATGCCTGATCACGTGAACTGATTATGGCCTGATCACGTGGCCTGATCATGCACTGATCACGTGGGCTATCACGCACTGCTCACGGGCCTGATCATGCAATGATCACGTAGCTACCATGTACTGGTCACGTGATGATCATGCACTGATCACGTATTGATCATGCACTGGTCATGTGGGCTGATCATGCACTGATCACGTGGCTGATCATACACTGATCACCGGTAGGACTGATCATGCACTGATCAACGTGACTGATCATGCACTGATCACGTGGCTATCATGCACTTGATCACTTGGCTGGTTCATACTGATCCAACGGTGCCTCGTCATGCACTGATCACGTGGCTGATCATGCACTGATCCACCGTGGACTGATCGATGCACTGATCACGTGGCTATCATGCAGTGATCACGTGGCTATCATGCACAGATCCATCATGGCTGATCATAGCAAATGATCACGTAGCTTACCATATACTGGTAACACGTGACTGATCATACACTGTTCACCTGTCTGACCATGCACTGCTCACGTGGCTGATCACACACTGTTCATGGGAACTGATCATGCACTGATCAGGTGGATATCATGCATTGATCACGTGGCTGAAACATGCATTGTTCACGTGGCTTACCACACACCTGTCACGTGACTGATCATGCACTGATCACGTGGCACTCATGCACTGATCACGTGGCTGATCATACTCTGCTCACTACCTGATCATGCACACATCACGTGGCTATCATGCACTTCTCACCTGGCTGGTCATGCAATGTTCACGTAGCTACCATATACTGGTCACGTGACTGATCATGCTCAGATCACGTAAATGATCATGCACTGTTCAGTTGACTGATTCATGTACTGATCACGTGACTGATCATGCACTGATCACGTGGCTATCATGCACTGCTCACGTGGCTGATCATGCAATGATCACGTAGCAACCATGTACTGTCACGTGACTGATCATGCACTGATCACGTAATTAATCCTGCCACTGATCACCTGACTCATCATGCACTGATCACGTGGCTGATCACACACGTATCACGTGACTGATCTTGCACTGTCACGTGGCTATCATCGCACTAATCACGTGGATAAACATACACTGATCATGTGACAGATCATGCAGTGATCACGGCGGGTATCATGCACTGTTCACGTGCTGACCATGGCAATGATCACCGTAGCTCACCACTGTACTGGTCACGGGATGATCATGCACTGAGCACTGTTAATTGATCATACACTGATCAGGTGACTATCATGCACTGTCACGTGACTGATCATTGCACTGATCACGTGACTGATCATGCACTGATCTCGTTGCTCATGCAAGGTTCACATGGCAGATCATGTAATGATCACGTAGCTACCATGTACTGGTCACGTGACTATCATGCACTGATCACGTAATTGATCATGCACTGATCACGTGGGTGATCATACACTGATCACGTGACTGATCATGCACTGATCACGTGGCTGATCATGCAATGATCACGTAGCTACCATGTACTGGTCACGTGACTGATCATGCACTAATCACGTAATTGATCATGCACTGATCACGTGGCTGATCATGCAATGATCATGTAGCTACCATGTACTGGTCACGTGACTGATCATGCACTAATCACATAATTGATCATGCACTGATCACGTGGATGATCATGCACTGATCACGTGACTGACCATGCACTGATCACGTGACTGATCATGCACTGATCACGTGACTGATCATGCACATCACGTGGCTATCATGCACTGCTCACGTGGCTGGTCATGCAATGATCACGTCGCTACCATACTGGTCACGTGAATGATCATGCACTGATCACGTAAATGATCATGCACTGTTCACGTGACTGATCATGACTGATCACGTGACTGATCATGCACTGATCACGTGCTATCATCACTGATCACGTGACTGATCATGCACTGATCACGTGGCTATCATGCACTGATCACGTGCTGATCATGCACTGATCACGTAACTGATCATGCACTGATCACGTGGCTATCATGCACTGATCACGTGGCTATCATGCACTGATCACATGGCTGATCATGCAACTGATCACGTAGCTACCATATGGTCACGTGACTGATCATGCACTGATCACGTTGATCATGCACTGATCACGTGGCTGATCACACTGATCATAACTGATCATGCACTGATCACGGATATCATGCACTGATCACGTGGCTAATGCACTGATCACGTGGCTTACACACACTGATCACGTGACTGTCATGCACTGATCACGTGACTCATGCACTGATCACGTGCTGATCATACCTGTCACGTACTGATCATGCACACATCCTGGCTATCATGCACTACTCACTGGCTGATCATGCAATGATCACGTAGCTACCATGTACTGGTCACGTGACTGATCATCAGATCACGTGATGATCATGCACTGATCACGTGCTGATCATGCACTGATCACGTGCTGATCATGCACTGATCACGTGGCTATCATGCACTGATCACGTGCTGATCATGCAATGATCACGCAGCTATCATGTACTGTTCACTTGACTGATCATGCACTGATCACATAATTGATCATGCACTGATCACTGGCTATCATGCATTCATCATGTGACTGATCATGTGCTGATCATGTTTGGTGTCACACACTGATCATGTGCATCTGGAGGCAATGAACAAAGAGCTGAGTAGGCAGGAATCAGTCAGCAGGCTATAATCATGGAACTCAGCTCTGAGAAATCATGCTGCTCAGCTGGCAATAATCAAGTAGATGAGCAGGCAGGAATTATGCAGCACAGGTGTCATTGATTTAGTTTCGTAGCGATTATCTGAGTGCGCGTCTTTCCAATGCACAAGTTATATACAGAATTAATTGATTTCTTATGGTTTCACAATTAAAAGTTCGTTGTATCG
>NW_020190641.1:35442-43989 GCF_002263795.3 Bos taurus
CGTGGCTATCATTCACTGATCACGTGGATATCATGCACTGATCACGTGGCTTATCACACACGTACACATGACTGATCATGCCACTGATCACGTGGCTATCGAATGCACTGACCACGTGGCTGATCATGTGCAATGATCACGTAGCTACCATGTACTGGTCACGTGACTGATCATGCATTGATCACGTAATTGATCATGCACTGATCACGTGGCTGATCATGCACTGAACACGTGAATAATATGCACTGATCACGTGACTGATCATGACTGATCACGTGCTATCATGCACTGCTCACGTGGCTGATCATGCAATGATCACCGCAAGCTACCATGTACTGGTCACGTGACTGATCATGCACTGATGACGTAATTGATCATGCACGATCATGTGGCTGATCAGCACTGATCACGTGACTGATCATCACTGATCACGTGACTGATCATGCACTGATCACGTGGCTATCATGCACGATCACTTGGCTGGTCATAACTGATCACGCAGCTACCATGTACTGGTCACGTGAGTGATCATGCACTGATGACGTAATTGATCATGCACTGATCATGTGGCTGATCATGCACTGATCACGTGACTGATCATGCACTTGATCACGTGGCTGATCATGCACTGATGAGTTGGCAATCATGCACTGTTTACTTGGCTGATCAATACACTGATCACGCGACTGATAATGCAACTGATCATCTGGCTATCGTGCACTATTACCTGGCTATCATGCACTGATTACTTGGCTGATCATACCACTGATCACGTGACTGATAATGCCCTGATCATCTGGCTATCCTGCACTCAATTACCTAGCTATCGTGCACTGATCACGTGGTTGATCATACACTGATCACGAGACTGATCTTGCACTGATCACGTCTGTATCATGCACTGATCACTGACTGCCCATGCACTGTATCACGTGGATAAACATACACTGATCATGTCCAGATCAGCAGTGATCACGCGGCTATCAGGCACTGCTCACGTGGCTGATCATGCAATGATCACGTAGCTACCGTGTACTGGTCACGTGAGTGATCATGCACTGATCACGTTAATTGATCATACACTGATCAGGTGACTTATCATGCATGTTCACGAGACTGATCATGCACTGATCACGTGGATATCAATGCACTGATCACGGTATTTTGTCATACACTGTTCACGTGTCTGAACCTGCACTGCTCACGTGGCTGATCATACACTGTTCACGTAATGATCATGCACTGGATCACGTGGAATACATGCACTGATCACGTGGATATCATGCACTGATCACGTGGCTAACAGCACTGTTCACGGTGGCTGATCACACACCTGTCACGTGACTGATTCATGCAGCACTGATCACGTGGCACAGTCTACATGCACTGATCACGTGTCTGATCATATTCTGCTCACCGTAACTGATCATGCAACACATTCAGGTGGCTATCATGCACTCTCACCTGGCTGCTCATGCAATGTTCACGTAGCTACCATATACTGGTCACGTGACTGATCATGCACAGATCAACGTAAATGATCATGCACTGTTCCACGTGACTGATCATGTACTGATCACGTGACTGATCACGCACTGATCACGTGGCTAATCATGCACTGCTCACGTGGCTTGATTCATGCAATGATCACGTAGCAACCATGTACTGGTCACGTGACTGATCATGCACTGATCATGTAATTAATCCCGCACTGATCACCTGACCACATGCACTGATCACGTGGCTGATCACACACGTATCACGTGACTGATCATGCCCACTGATCACGTTGCTATCATGTACTAATCACGTGGCTACCATTCACTGATCACGTGGATATCATGCACTATCACGTGGCTTATCACACACGTATCACATGACTGATCATGCACTGATCACGTGGCTATCATGCACTGATCACGTGGCTGATCATGCAATGATCAAGTAGCTACCATGTACTGGTCACGTGACTGATCATGCACTGATCACGTAATTGATCATGCACTGATCACGTGGCTGATCATGCACTGAACACGTGAATAAATCATGCACTGATCACCTGACTGAACATCCACTGATCACGTGGCTATCATGCACTGCTCACTTGGCTGATCATGAAATGATCACGCAGCTACCAGTACTGGTCACCGTGACTGATCATGCACTGATGACGTAATTGATCATGCACTGGTCATGTGGCTGATCATGCACTGATCATGTGACTGATCATACACTGATCACGTGACTGATCATGCACTGATCACGTGACTGATCATGCACTGATCAGTGGCTATTATGCAGTGATCACGTGGCTATCATGCACAGATCACATGGCTGTTCATGCAATGAACACATAGCTACCATATACTGGTCACGTGATTGATCATGCACTGATCACGTGGCTGATCATGCACTGATCACGTGACTGATCATGCACTGTTCACGAGACTCATCATGCACTGATCAAGTGGATATCAATGCACTGATCACGTGTTTGATCATACACTGTTCACGTGTCTGACCATGCACTGCTCACGTGGCTGATCATACACTGTTCCACGGTAAACTGATCATTGCACTGGATCACGTGGTATCATGCACTGATCACGTGGCTGAACATGCACTCTTCACGTGGCTTACCGCACACCTGTCACGTGACTGATCATGCACTGATCACGTGGCACTCATGCACTGATCACGTGGCTGATCATACTCTGCTCACGTAACTGATCATGCACACATCACGTGGCTATCATGCACTTCTCACCTGACTGGTCATGCAATGTTCAATCGCTACCATGTACTGGACACGTGACTGATCATGCTCAGATCACCTAAATGATCATGCACTGTTCAGTTGACTGATCATGTACTGATCACGTGACTGATCATGCACTGATCACGTGGCTATCATGCACTGCTCACGTGGCTGATCATGCAATGTTCACGTAGCAACCATGTACTGGTCACGTGACTGATCATGCATGATCACGTAATTAATCCTGCACTGATCACCTGACTCATCATGCACTATCACGTGGCTTGATCACACACGTATCACGTGACTGATCATGCACTGATCACGTGGCTATCATGCACTAATCACGTGGCTATCATTCACTGATCACGTGGATATCATGCACTGATCACGTGGCCGATCACACACGTATCACATGACTGATCATGCACTGATCACGTGGCTATCATGCACTGATCACGTGGCTGATCATGCAATGATCACGTAGCTACAATGTACTGGTCACGTGACTGATCATGCACTGATCACGTAATTGATCATGCACTGATCACGTGGCTGATCATGCACTGATCACGTGACTGATCATGCACTGTTCACGAGACTCATCATGCACTGATCAAGTGGATATCATGCACTGATCACGTGTTTGATCATACACTGTTCACGTGTCTGACCATGCACTGCTCACGTGGCTGATCATACACTGTTCACGTAACTGATCATGCCACTGATCACAGTGGATATCATGCACTGATCACGAGGCTGAACATGCACTGTTCACGTGGCTTACCGCACACCTGTCACGTGACTGATCATGCACTGATCACGTGGCACTCATGCACTGATCACGTGGCTGATCATACTCTGCTCACGTAACTGATCATGCACACATCACGTGGCTATCATGCACTTCTCACCTGACTGGTCATGCAATGTTCACGTAGCTACCATGTACTGGTCACGTGACTGATCATGCTCAGATCACGTAAATGATCATGCACTGTTCAGTTGACTGATCATGTACTGATCACGTGACTGATCATGCACTGATCACGTGGCTATCATGCACTGCTCACGTGGCTGATCATGCAATGATCACGTAGCAACCATGTACTGGTCACGTGACTGATCATGCATGATCACGTAATTAATCCTGCACTGATCACCTGACTCATCATGCACTGATCACGTGGCTGAACACACACGTATCACGTGACTGATCATGCACTGATCACGTGGCTATCATGCACTAATCACGTGGCTATCATTCACTGATCACGTGGATATCATGCACTGATCAGTGGCCGATACACACGTATCACGATGAACTGATATGCACTGATAACGTGGCTTATCATGCACTGATCGAGTGGCTGATCCATGCAGAATGATCAGTAGCTACAATTACTGGTCAACGTTGACTGATCATGCACTGATCACGTAATTATCATCGACTGATCACGTGCTGATCATGCACTGAACAGGTGAATAATCATGCACACTAACAGTGACTGATCATCGCACTGATCAACGTGGCTATCATCAATGCTAACTTGGCTGATCATGCAATGATCAAGCCGTACCATGTACTGGTCCGTGCTGATCATGCACTGATGAACGTAATTGATTCTGGCCTGATCATGTGGTGATCATGCCTGATCAAGTGGCTACCTGCACTGATCAACCATTGGCTGTCATACTCATCACGCAGCTACCATGTACTGGTACGGTACTGGTCATCTGACGACTGGTAATTGGATTATTGCACTGATTCATGTGGTGATCATGCCTGATCACGTGGATGTATCATACACTAATCATATGACAGATCATGGCACTTGATCACGTGGCTGGATCATGCATGATACCGTGACTGAGCATGGACTGATCACATGACTATCATGTAGTGATCACGTGACTTAATGGCGCTGATGCATGTGACTGATCATGCGCCCTGATCATGTTGCTATCATACACTGATCATGTGCCTCTGGAGGCAATAAACAAAGAGCTGAGTAGGCACGAATCAAACAGTCAGCAGCATAATCATGGAACTCAGCTGTGAGGAATCATGCTGCTCAGCTGGCAATATCAAGCAGCTGAGCAGGCAGGATTACACCAGCACAGGCAGGCAATTGCCCAGCAGATGACAGGGCCAGGAATCGTGCAGCTCAGCTGGCATTGTCAAGCAGATGAGCAGACACTAATCACTCAGCTTCAGCAGGCACCAGGGATCCACGTGAACCTGAGCATGGCCACTTTTCACGTGGCTGATCATACACTGATCACGTGGATTGATCATCATGAATCAAATGGATATCGATGCATGATCACGTGGCTGATCATACACTGTTCACGTGTCTGACCATGCACTGATCACGTGGCTGATCATCCCCTGATCACGTAAACTCGATCATGCACTGATCACGTTCTATCATGCACTGATACGTGATGACCATGCAACTGATCCCGTGGACTGAGTCATGCACTGATGAGTTTGGCAATCATCACTGATACTTTGGCGATCATACACATGATGCACGTGACTGAATATGCCCTGATCATCTGGCTATCCTGCACTCATTACCTGGCTATCGTGCACTGATCACGTGGTTGATCATACACTGAATCACGAGACTGATCTTGCACTGATCACTGTCTGTATCATGCACTGATCACCTGACTGCCCATGCACTGATCACGTGGATAAACATACACTGATCATGTCACAGATCATGCAGTGATCACGCCGCTATCAGGCACTGCTCACGGGCTGATCATGCAATGATCACGTAGCTACCATGTACTGGTCACGTTGAGTGAGTCATGGCACTGATCACGTAATTGATCATACACTGATTCAGGTGACTTATCATGCACTGTTCACAATACTGATCACTGCACTGATCACGTGATATCATGCCACTGATCACGTGTTTGATCATACACCGTTCATGCTGTTCTGAGCATGCACTGCTCACAATGGCTGATCATACACTGTTCACGTAACTGATCATAGCCTGATCACGTGGATATCATGCACTGATCACGTGTTTGATCATACCACCGTTCACGTGTCTGAGCATGCACTGCTCACATGGCTGATCATACACTGTTCACGTAACTGATCATGCACTGATCACGTGGCTGAACATGCACTGTTCACGTGGCTTATGACACACCTGTCACGTGACTGATCATGCACTGATCACGTGGCACTCATGCACTGATCACGTGTCTGATCATATTCTGCTCACGTAACTGATCATGCACACATCAGGTGGCTATCATGCACTTCTCACCTGGCTGGTCATGCAATGTTCACGTAGCTACCATATACTGGTCACTGTGACTGATCATGCAAGATCACAAAGATCACGTAAATGATCATGCACTGTTCACGTGACTGATCATGTACTGATCACGTGACTGATCACGCACTGATCACGTGTCTATCATGCACTGCTCACGTGGCTGATCATGCAATGATCACGAAGCAACCATGTACTGGTCACGTGACTGATCATGCACTGATCACGTAATTAATCCCGCACTGATCACCTGACTCATCATGCACTGATCACGTGGCTGATCACACACGTATCACGTGACTGATCATGCACTGATCACGTTGCTATCATGTACTAATCACGTGGCTATCATTCACTGATCACGTGGATATCATGCACTGATCACGTGGCTTATCACACACGTATCACATGACTGATCATGCACTGATCACGTGGCTATCATGCACTGATCACGTGGCTGATCATGCAATGATCAAGTAGCTACCATGTACTGGTCACGTGACTGATCATGCACTGATCACGTAATTGATCATGCACTGATCACGTGGCTGATCATGCACTGAACACGTGAATAATCATGCACTGATCACGTGACTGATCATGCACTGATCACGTGGCAATCATGCACTGCTCACTTGGCTGATCATGCAATGATCACGCAGCTACCATGTACTGGTCACGTGACTGATCATGCACTGATCACGTAATTAATCCCTCACTGATCACCTGACTCATCATGCACTGGTCACGTGGCTGATCACACACGTATCACGTGACTGATCATGCACTGATCACGTTGCTATCATGTACTAATCACGTGGCTATCATTCACTGATCACGTGGATATCATGCACTTATCACGTGGCTTATCACACACGTATCACATGACTGATCATGCACTGATCACGTGGCTATCATGCACTGATCACGTGGCTGATCATGCAATGATCAAGTAGCTACCATGTACTGGTCACGTGACTGATCATGCACTGATCACGTAATTGATCATGCACTGATCACGTGGCTGATCATGCACTGAACACGTGAATAATCATGCACTGATCACGTGACTGATCATGCACTGATCACGTGGCTATCATGCACTGCTCACTTGGCTGATCATGCAATGATCACGCAGCTACCATGTACTGGTCACGTGACTGATCATGCACTGATGACGTAATTGATCATGCACTGGTCATGTGGCTGATCATGCACTGATCATGTGACTGATCATACACTGATCACGTGACTGATCATGCACTGATCACGTGACTGATCATGCACTGATCATGTGGCTATTATGCAGTGATCACGTGGCTATCATGCACAGATCACATGTCTGTTCATGCAATGAACACATAGCTACCATATACTGGTCACGTGATTGATCATGCACTGATCACGTGGCTGATCATGCACTGATCACGTGTTGATCATGCACTGTTCAGCGAGACTCATCATGCACTGATCAAGTGGATATCATGCACTGATCACGTTTTTGATCATACACTGTTCACGTGTCTGACCATGCACTGCTCACGTGGCTGATCATACACTGTTCACGTAACTGATCATGCACTGATCACGTGGATATCATGCACTGATCACGTGGCTGAACATGCACTGTTCACTTGGCTTACCGCACACCTGTCACGTGACTGATCATGCACTGATCATGTGGCACTCATGCACTGATCACGTGGCTGATCATACTCTGCTCACGTAACTGAGCATGCACACATCACGTGGCTATCATGCACTTCTCACCTGACAGGTCATGCAATGTTCACGTAGCTACCATGTACTGGTCACGTGACTGATCATGCTCAGATCACGTAAATGATCATGCACTGTTCAGTTGACTGATCATGTACTGATCACGTGACTGATCATGCACTGATCACGTGGCTATCATGCACTGCTCACGTGGCTGATCATGCAATGATCACGTAGCAACCATGTACTGGTCACGTGACTGATCATGCATGATCACGTAATTAATCCTGCACTGATCACCTGACTCATCATGCACTGATCACGTGGCTGATCACACACATATCACGTGACTGATCATGCACTGATCACGTGGCTATCACACTAATCACGTGGCTATCATTCACTGATCACATCATGCACTGATCACGTGGCCGATCACACACGTATCACATGACTGATCATGCACTGATCACGTGGCTATCATGCACTGATCACGTGGCTGATCATGCAATGTTCACGTAGCTACAATGTACTGGTCACGTGACTGATCATGCACTGATCACGTAATTGATCATGCACTGATCACGTGGCTGATCATGCACTGAACACGTGAATAATCATGCACTGATCACGTGACTGATCATGCACTGATCACGTGGCTATCATGCACTGCTAACTTGGCTGATCATGCAATGATCACGCAGCTACCATGTACTGGTCACGTGACTGATCATGCACTGATGACGTAATTGATCATGC
>NW_020190643.1:0-29323 GCF_002263795.3 Bos taurus
ACGTGCCTATCATGCACTGAACACGTGGCTGATCAAACACTGATCAGTGGCTGATCAATGCACTGATCACGTGGCTGATCATGCACTATCACTTTGTGGATCATGCACTGATACGTGCGGATCATACACTGATCACATGACTGATCATGCACTGATCACGTGCCTGATCATGCACTGATCCCGTGGCTGATCAGCACTGATCACGTTGCAAGATATGCAATCATCACGTGGCTGATCATGCAATGATCACGTGGCTGATCATGCACTGATCACATGTATGTTCGTACACTGATCACGTGGCTGATCATGCACAAATCCCATTGCATATCATGCTCTGATCAGGTTGCTCATGTACTGATTACTGGCTGATCATACAGTGATCACGTGACTGACCATGCACTGATTACGTGCTATCATGCACTGATCACGTGCGACAGCATCGTTAAGCTGCTAAATACTGATGGTGACTGACATGCATTCTGCACGTGCCTGATCAAGCACTGATCATGTGGCTGATCTTGCACTGATCACGTGGCTGATAAGCACTGATCACTTGACGATCAAGCACTGATCACGTGGTCTGATCAATGCACTACTCACGTGACTGGTCATGGACGATCACGTGACTGATCATGCACTGATCATGAGCCTGAATGCACTGATCACGGGCCTGTTCATGCCCTGATCACGTGGCTGATCCTGCACTGATCACATGAGGCTGATCATATACACTGATCACTACTGTGCCATGCAATGATCCACTGGCTGATCATGTACTGATCAGTCTGATCATGCACTGATCACGTGGAGTGATTATGCACTGATCTACATAGGTATCATGCACTGATCACATGACTTCGCATGCAATGATCACGACTGATCATGCACTGATCACTGGCTTCTGCACGATAATGTGGCTTATCATACTTTGATCACCTAAATAATCATGCACTGATCACGTGGCAATCTTGCTCTGATCACGTCGTTGATCAGGCACTGATCACTTAGCTATCATGCACTGATAAGATGACTGCGCAAGAACTGATCACTAAGATATCATACACAGGACACGTGACAGATCATGCACTGATCACGTGACTGATCATGCACTGATCTGGTGGCTATCATGCATTGATCACGTGGTTGATCATACACTGATCACGTGACTGATCATGCACTGATCACCTGGCTATCATGCACTAATCATGTAGCTGATCTGGAACAGATCACGTGACTAATCATGCAGTGATCACGTCGCTATCATGCACTGATCTCGAGATTGCCCATGCACTGATCATATGGATGATCACACACTGATCACGTGACAGATCATGCACTGAACACGTGACTTATCATGCACTGATCACGTGACTGCACATGCACTGATCATGTGACTGAGCATGCACTGATCACGTAGCTGATCATGCACTGATCACGAAGTTGATCATACACTGATCATGTGACTGAGCATGCACTGATCACGTAGCTGATCATGCACTGATCACGAAGTTGATCATACACTGATCACGTGAGTGTGCATGCACTGATCACGTGGCGGATCATGCAATGATCACGTGGCTGATCATGCACTGATCACGTAGCTCTCATGCACTGATCACATGTCAATCATGCCCGGATCCCGTGGCAGATCATGCACTGATCGCGTGACTGATCATGCAATAGTCACCTTGCTATCATGCTAATCCCGTGGCTGATCATACACTGACCACGTGACTGATATGCACTTGATCACGGTGATCATGCACTGATCTCGAAGCTGATCATACACTGATCATGTGGTGTGCATGCAATGATCACATGGGTGATCATGCACTGATCACGTGGCTGAACACCTGCTCTGATCCCGTGGGTGATCATGGACGTATCACGTGGGCTTAACATACACTGATCACGTGGCTGATCATGCACTATACGTTGTGGATGATGCACTGGTACGTGGCTGATCATACACTGATCACATGACTGATCATGCACTAATCAAGTTGTGGATCATCACTGATCACGTGGCTGATAATACACTGATTACGTGGCTGATCATGCACTGATCAACACTCTGATTACGTGGATGATCATTCACTGATCACGTGGCTGATCATACACTGATCACGTGGCTGATCATACACTGATCACGTGGCTGATCATGCACTGATCACGTGGCTGATCATACTCTTCACGTGGATATCATAGACTGATCACGTGACTGCATATGCACTGATCACGTGACTGATCAGGCACTGATCACGTGGCTATCATGCACTGATTAACGTGGCTTATCATACATTAATCACGTAACTAAATATGCACTATCACGAAGCCTATCATACACTGATAATGTGACTGTGCATGCACTAATCACGTGGATGATCATGCACTGATCACGTGGCTGAGCATATAGAGATCACGTGACTGTGCAATGAACTGATCACTTGGCTGATCATGTGACTGCCACATGCACTGATCACGTGGCTGACCTTAGTGTGATCAAGTGGTGATAATGCACTATTACGTGGCTGATCATGCACAGATCACGTAGCTATCATGTGCCGATCACATGGCGATCAATGCCCTGATCCCGTGGCTGATCATGCACTGATCGCCTGACTGATCATGCACTAGTCACTTGGCTATCAATGCACTGATCAGGTGGCTGATATGCACTGATCACGTGGCTGATATGCACTGATCAGCGTGGCTGATCATGCACTGATCACGAAGCTGATCATGCAATGATCACGTGGCTGATCATACACTGATCAAGTGGCTGATCATCTAATGATCACGTGGCTGATCATGCACTGATCACGTGGGGGATCATGAACTGATCACGTGGCTGCTCATACACTGATCACGTGGCTGATCATGCACTAATCACGTTGTGGATGATGCACTGATCACGTGGGCTGAGCATACACTGATCACGTGGCTGATCTTGCACTTATCACGTGGCTGATCATACAGAGATTACATGACTGATTATGCACTAATCACGTTGTGGATCATGCACTGATCACGTGACTGATCATGCAGCTAGTCACGTGGCTATCATGCACTGATCACATGGCTGAACATACACTGATCACGTGACTGATCATGCACTGATCACGTCCTGATCATGCACTGATTGCGTAAAATTAGCATGCAGTTATCTCGTGTCTGAATTGTGCTTATCATGTGACTAATCAAGAACTGATCACGTGGCTGTAATGCACTGATCACGTGACTGTGCACACACTGAAAATATGGATGATCATACACTGATCGCTTCACTGATCACGCACTGATCACGTGACTGATCATGCACTGATCACTTGGCTGATCATGCACTGATCATGTGACTGAGCATGCACTGATCATGTAGGCTGATCATGCACTGATCACGAAGTTGATCAATACACTGATCATGTGACTGAGCATGCACTGATCACGTAGCTGATCATGCACTGATCACGTGGCTGATCATACTCTGATTACGTGGATGATCATACACTGATTGCGTAAATTAGCATGCAGTTATCTCGTGTCTGAATTGTGCTTATCATGTGACTAATCAAGAACTGATCACGTGGCTGTAATGCACTGATCACATGACTGTGCACACACTGAAAATATGGATGATCATACACTGATCACTTCACTGATCACGCACTGATCACGTGGCTGATCATGCACTAATCACGTTGTGGATGATGCACTGGTCACGTGGCTGATAATACACTGATTACGTGGCTGATCATACACTGATCACGTGGCTGATCATGCACTAATCACGTTGTGGATGATGCACTGGTCACGTGGCTGATCATACACTGATCACATGACTGATCATGCACTAATCACGTTGTGGATCATGCACTGATCACGTGGCTGATCATACACTGATCACATGGCTGATCATGCACTGATCACGTGGCTGATCATACTCTGATTACGTGGATGATCATACACTGATTACGTGGCTGATCATACACTGATCACGTGGCTGATCATGCACTGATCACGTGGCTGATCATACTCTGATCACGTGGATGATCATACACTGATCACGTGACTGCATATGCACTGATCACGTGACTGATCAGGCACTGATCACGTGGCTATAATGCACTGATTACGTGGCTTATCATGACATTAATCACGTAACTAAATATGCACTGATCACGAAGCCTATCATACCTGATAATGTGACTGTGCATGCACTAATCACGTGGATGATCATGCACTGATCACCTGGCTGAGCATACAGTGATTACGTAACTGTGCATGAACTAATCACTTGGCTGATCATGCACTGATCACCTGACTGCACATGCACTGATCACGTGGCTGATCATACTGTGATCAAGTGGCTGATAATGCACTGATTACGTGGCTGATCATGCACAGATCACGTAGCTATCATGTGCCGATCACATGGCGATCATGCCCTGATCCCGTGGCTGATCATGCACTGATCGCCTGACTGATCATGCACTAGTCACTTGGCTATCATGCACTGATCAGGTGGCTGATATGCACTGATCACGTGGCTGATATGCACTGATCACGTGGCTGATCATGCACTGATCACGAAGCTGATCATGCAATGATCACGTGGCTGATCATACACTGATCAAGTGGCTGATCATGGCACTGATCACGTGGCTGATCATACTCTGATTACGTGGATGATCATACACTGATTGCGTTAAATTAGCATGCAGTTATCTCGTGTCTGAATTGTGCTTATCATGTGACTAATCAAGAACTGATCACGTGGCTGTAATGCACTGATCACATGACTGTGCAAACACTGAAAATATGGATGATCATACACTGATCACTTCACTGATCACGCACTGATCACGTGACTGATCATGCACTGATCCACGTGGCTGATCATACACTGATCACGTGGGTGATCATGAACTGATCACGTGGCTGATCATACACTGATCACCTGAATGATCATGCACTAATCACGTTGTGGATCATGCACTGATCACGTGGCTGATCAGGCACTGATCACGTGGCTGATCATACTCTGAACATGAAGCTGAAAATACACTGATCACATGACTGCATGCACTGATCACATGGCTATCATGCACTGATCACGTGTTTATCATGCACTGATCACGTGACTGCGCATTAACTGAACACATACCTGTTCATGCACTGTTTACGTGGCTATCATGCACTGATCACGTGACTCATCATGCATTAATCACGTGACTGATCATGCACTGATCTCGTTGCGTATCATGCACTGATCACATGACGGTGCATGAACTGATCACGTGAATATTATACACTGATCAAGTGACAGATCATGTACTAATCACGTGACTGATCATGCACTGATCACGTGGCTATCATGCACTGATCACGTGGCTGATAATGCACTGATCACTTGACTGATCATGCACTGATCACGTGTCTGATCATGCACTAATCACGTGACTGATCATGGACTGATCACGTGACTGATCATGCACTGATCATGAGCCTGATCATGCACTGATCACGGGCCTGTTCATGCACTGATCACGTGGCTGATCCTGCACTGATCACGAGGCTGATCATACACTGATCACGTGACTGTGCATGCAATGATCACTTGGCTGATCATGTACTGATCACGTGGCTGATCATGCACTGATTACCTGGCTATCATCCACTGATCACGTGAGTAATCATGCACTCTTCACGTGCATGATCATGCACTGATCACGTGTCTTAGCATGCACTAACCATGTTGCTGATCATGCAATGGTCAGGTGGCTATCATTCACTGTTTACCTGGCTGATCATGCACTGATCACATGGCTGTAATACACTGACCACTTGACTGTGCATGCACTGATCATGTGGATGATTATACACTGATCACGTGACTGATCATGCACTGATCATGTGTCTGATCATGCACTGATAAAGTGGTTGATCATGCACTGATCACGTGGCTGAGCATACAGTGGTTACATGACTGATCATGCACTAATCACGTTGTGGATCCTGCACTGATCACGTGACTGATCATGCACTAGTCACGTGGCTATCATGCACTGATCACGTGGCTGATCATACAATGATCACGTGCCTGATCATGCACTGATCATGTGCCTGATCATGCACTGATTGCGTAAAATAGCATGCAGTGATCCCGTGTCTGAATTGTGCTGATCATGTGACTAATCAAGAACTGATCACGTGGCTATAATGCACTGATCACGTGACTGGGCACGCACTGGAAATATGGATGACCATACACTTATCACGTTACTGATCACGCACTGATCACGTGACTGATCATGCACTGATCACGTGGCTGATCCTGCACTGATCACGAAGCTGATCATACTCTGATCACGTGAGTGTGCATGCACTGATCACGTGGCTGATCATGCACTGATTACGTGGCTGATCATGCACTGATCACGTGGGTGATCATGAACTGATCACGTGGCTTATCATACACTGCTCACGTGGCTGATCATGCACTAATCACGTTGTGGATGATGCACTGATCACGTGGCTGATCATACACTGATCACGTGGGTGATCATGAACTGATCACGTGGCTGATCATACACTGATCACCTGAATGATCATGCACTAATCACGTTGTGGATCATGCACTGATCACGTGGCTGATCAGGCACTGATCACGTGGCTGATCATACTCTGAACACGAAGCTGAAAATACACTGATCACGTGACTGCATGCACTGATCACATGGCTATCATGCACTGATCACGTGTCTATCATGCACTGATCACGTGACTGCGCATTAACTGAACACATACCTGTTCATGCACTGTTTACGTGGCTATCATGCACTGATCACGTGGCTGATCATGCATTGGTCACATGGCGGATCATGCACTGATCACGTTGCGTATCATGCACTGATCACATGACGGCGCATGAACTGATCACGTGGATATTATACACTGATCAAGTGACAAATCATGCACTACTCACGTGACTGATCATGCACTGATCACGTGGCTATCATGCACTGATCACGTGACTGATCATGCACTAGACACGTCGCTATCATGCACTGATCACGTTGCTGTTCATACAGTGATCACGTGCCTGATCATGCACTGATCACGTGCCTGATCATGCACTGATCACGAAGCTGATCATACTCCAATCACGTGAGTGTGCATGCACTGATCACGTGGCTGATCATGCACTAATCACGTTGTGGATGATGCACTGATCACGAGGCTGATCATACACTGATCACGTGACTGTGCATGCAATGATCACTTGGCTGATCATGTACTGATCACGTGGCTGATCATGCACTAATAACCTGGCTATCATCCACTGATCACGTGAGTGATCATGCACTCTTCACGTGCATGATCATGCACTGATCACGTGTCTTAGCATGCACTAACCATGTTGCTGATCATGCAATGGTCAGGTGGCTATCATGCACTGTTTACCTGGCTGATCATGCACTGATCACATGGCTGTAATACACTGACCACGTGACTGTGCATGCACTGATCATGTGGATGATTATACACTGATCACGTGACTGATCATGCACTGATCATGTGTCTGATCATGCACTGATAAAGTGGTTGATCATGCACTGATCACGTGGCTGAGCATACAGTGATTACATGACTGATCATGCACTAATCACGTTGTGGATCCTGCACTGATCACGTGACTGATCATGCACTAGTCACGTGGCTATCATGCACTGATCACGTGGCTGATCATACACTGATCACGTGCCTGATCATGCACTGATCACGTGCCTGATCATGCACTGATCACGAAGCTGATCATACTCCAATCACGTGAGTGTGCATGCACTGATCACGTGGCTGATCATGCACTAATCTCGTTGTGGATGATGCACTGATCACGTGGCTGATCATACACTGATCACATGACTGATCATGAACTAATAACGTTGTGGATCATGCACTGATCACGTGGCTGTTCTTGCACTTATCACGTGGCTGATCATACAGTGATTACATGACTGATCATGCACTAATCACGTTGTGGATCATGCACTTATCACATGAATGTGCATGCATTGATCATGTGGCTGATCATGCACTGATCACGTGGCTGATCATGCACTGATCACGAAGCTGATCATACACTGATCACAGGACTGTGCATGCACTGATCATGTGGCTGATCATGCACTGATCATATGGCTGATGATACACTGATCACGTGGCTGATCAGGCACAGATCACGTGGCTGATCGTACTCTGAACACGAAGCTGAAAATACACTGATCACGGGACTGCATGCACTGATCACTTGACTGCGCATGCACTGGTCACGTGGATGATAATACGCTGATCACTTGACTGCTTATGCACTAAAAAAATGGCTGATCATGCACTGATCACATGACTGATCATGCACTGATCACTTGACTGATCATGCACTGATTAATCATGTGCTGGTCACGTGGCTATCATGCACTGATCACTTGGCTGATCATACACTGATCACGTGACTGATCATGCATAGATCACGTGACTATCATGCACTGATCACTTGATTGTGCATGCAGTAATCACGTGGATGATCACGCATTTATCACGTGGCTGATCATGCACTAATCACATGGCGGAACATGAACTCATCACGTGACTTAGCATGCAGTGATCTCGTGTCTGAATGGTGCTGATCATGTGACTAATCAAGAACTGATCACGTGGCTATAATGCACTGATCACGTGACTGCGCATGCACTGATCATGTGGATGATAATACACTGATGACGTTACTGATCAGGCACTGATCACGTGACTGATCATTCACTGATCACGTGGCTATTATGCACTGATCACGGGACTGCACATGCAGTGTTCACGTAATTGTAGACAATGATCACGTGGCTATCATGCACTGATCACGTGTCTGTCATGCACTGAACACGTGGCTGATCAAACACTGATCACGTGGCTGATCATGCACTGATCACGTGGCTGATCATGCACTAATCACTTTGTGGATCAGGCACTGATACGTGGCTGATCATACACTGATTACGTGGCTGATCATGCACTGATCACGTGGCTGATCATACTCTGATCACGTGGATGATCATACACTGATCACGTGACTGCATATGCACTGATCACGTGACTGATCATGCACTGATCACGTGGCTATCATGCACTGATTACGTGGCTTATCATACATTAATCACGTAACTAAATATGCACTGATCACGAAGCCTATCATACACTGATAATGTGACTGTGCATGCGCTAATCACGTGGATGATCATGCACTGATCACGTGGCTGAGCATACAGTGATCACGTGACTGTGCATAAACTGATCACTTGGATGATCATGCACTGATCACGTGACTGCACATGCACTGATCACGTGGCTGATCATACTGTGATCAAGTGGCTGATAATGCACTGATTACGTGGCTGATCATGCACAGATCACGTAGCTATCATGTGCCGATCACATGGCGATCATGCCCTGATCCCGTGGCTGATCATGCACTGATCGCCTGACTGATCATGCACTAGTCACTTGGCTCTCATGCACTGATCAGGTGGCTGATATGCACTGATCACGTGGCTGATATGCACTGATCACGTGGCTGATCATGCACTAATCACGTGGGGGATCATGAACTGATCACGTGGCTGAGCATACACTGATCACGTGGCTGATCTTGCACTTATCACGTGGCTGATCATACAGAGATTACATGACTGATCATGCACTAATCACGTTGTGGATCATGCACTGATCACGTGACTGATCATGCACTAGTCACGTGGCTATCGTGCACTGACCACGTGGCTGAACATACTCTGATCACGTGACTGATGATGCACTGATCACGTGCCTGATCATGCACTGATTGCATAATTAGCATGCAGTTATCTTGTGTCTGAATTGTGCTTATCATGTGACTAATCAAGAACTGACCACGTGGCTGTAATGCACTGATCACGTGACTGTGCACACACTGAAAATATGGGTGATCATACACTGATCACTTCACTTATCACGCACTGATCACGTGACTGATCATGCACTGATGACGTGGCTGAACATGCACTGATCATGTGACTGAGCATGCACTGATCATGTAGCTGATCATGCACTGATCACGAAGTTGATCATACACTGATCATGTGACTGAGCATGCACTGATCACGTAGCTGATCATGCGCTGATCACGAAGTTGATCATACACTGATCACGTGCGTCTGCATGCACTGATCACGTGGCGGATCATGCAATGATCACGTGGCTGATCATGCACTGATCACATAGCTCTCATGCACTGATCACATGTCAATCATGCCCGGATCCCGTGGCTGATCATGAACTGATCGCGTGACTGATCATGCACTAGTCACCTGGCTATCATGCCTAATCCCGTGGCTGATCATACACTGACCACGTGACTGATCATGCACTGATCACGTGGCTGATCATGCACTGATCTCGAAGCTGATCATACACTGATCACGTGAGTGTGCATGCAATGATCACATGGGTGATCATGCACTGATCACGTGGCTGAACATGCTCTGATCCCGTGGGTGATCATGCACTTATCATGTGGCTTATCATACACTGATCACGTGGCTGATCATGCACTAATCACGTTGTGGATGATGCACTGGTCACGTGGCTGATCATACACTGATCACATGACTGATCATGCACTAATCACGTTGTGGATCATGCACTGATCACGTGGCTGATAATACACTGATTACGTGGCTGATCATACACTGATCACGTGGCTGATCATGCACTAATCACATTGTGGATGATGCACTGGTCACGTGGCTGATCATACACTGATCACATGACTGATCATGCACTAATCACGTTGTGGATCATGCACTGATCACGTGGCTGATAATACACTGATCACATGGCTGATCATGCACTGATCACGTGGCTGATCATACTCTGATTACGTGGATGATCATACACTGATTACGTGGCTGATCATACACTGATCACGTGGCTGATCATGCACTGATCACGTGGCTGATCATACTCTGATCACGTGGATGATCATACACTGATCACGTGACTGCATATGCACTGATCACGTGACTGATCATGCACTGATCACGTGGCTATCATGCACTGATTACGTGGCTTATCATACATTAATCACATAACTAAATTTGCACTGATCACGAAGCCTATCATACACTGATAATGTGACTGTGCATGCACTAATCACGTGGATGATCATGCACTGATCACCTGGCTGAGCATACAGTGATTACGTAACTGTGCATGAACTAATCACTTGGCTGATCATGCACTGATCACGTGACTGCACATGCACTGATCACCTGGCTGATCATACTGTGATCAAGTGGCTGATAATGCACTGATTACGTGGCTGATCATGCACAGATCACGTAGCTATCATGTGCCGATCACATGGCGATCATGCCCTGATCCCGTGGCTGATCATGCACTGATCGCGTGATTGATCATGCACTAGTCACTTGGCTATCATGCACTGATCAGGTGGCTGATATGCACTGATCACGTGGCTGATATGCACTGATCACGTGGCTGATAATGCACTGATCACGAAGCTGATCATGCAATGATCACGTGGCTGATCATACACTGATCAAGTGGCTGATCATGCACTGATCACGTGGCTGATCATACTCTGATTACGTGGATGATCATACACTGATTACGTGGCTGATCATACACTGATCACGTGACTGATCATGCACTGATCACGTGCCTGACCATGCACTGATTGCGTAAATTAGCATGCAGTTATCTCGTGTCTGAATTGTGCTTATCATGTGACTAATCAAGAACTGATCACGTGGCTGTAATGCACTGATCACATGACTGTGCACACACTGAAAATATGGATGATCATACACTGATCACTTCACTGATCACGCACTGATCACGTGACTGATCATGCACTGATCACGTGGCTGATCATACACTGATCACGTGGGTGATCATGAACTGATCACGTGGCTGATCATACACTGATCACATGAATGATCATGCACTAATCACGTTGTGGATCATGCACTGATCACGTGGCTGATCATACACTGATCACGTGGCTGATCTTGCACTTATCACGTGGCTGATCATACAGTGATTACATGAATGATCATGCACTAATCACGTTGTAGATTATGCACTGATCACATGACTGTGCATGTATTGATCACGTGGCTGATCATGCAATGAACACGTGGCTGATCATACACTGATCACATTACTGATCATGCACTGTTCACGTGCCTGATCATTCACTGATCACGTGGCTGATCATGCACTGATCACGAAGCTGATCATACCCTGATCACATAACTGTGCATGCACTGATCACGTGGCTGATCATGCACTGATCACGTGGCTGATCATACACTGATCACGTGGCTGAACATACGCTGATCACGTGGCTGATCAGGCACTGATCACGTGGCTGATCATACTCTGAACATGAAGCTGAAAATACACTGATCACATGACTGCATGCACTGATCACATGGCTATCATGCACTGATCACGTGTTTATCATGCACTGATCACGTGACTGCGCATTAACTGAACACATACCTGTTCATGCACTGTTTACGTGGCTATCATGCACTGATCACGTGACTCATCATGCATTAATCACGTGACTGATCATGCACTGATCTCGTTGCGTATCATGCACTGATCACATGACGGTATATGAACTGATCACGTGAATATTATACACTGATCAAGTGACAGATCATGTACTAATCACGTGACTGATCATGCACTGATCACATGGCTATCAGGCACTGATCACGTGGCTGATCATACACTGTTAACGTGTCTGACCATGCACTGATCACGTGGCTGATAATGCACTGATCACTTGACTGATCATGCACTGATCACGTGTCTGATCATGCACTAATCACGTGACTGATCATGGACTGATCACGTGACTGATCATGCACTGATCATGAGCCTGATCATGCACTGATCACGGGCCTGTTCATGCACTGATCACGTGGCTGATCCTGCACTGATCACGAGGCTGATCATACACTGATCACGTGACTGTGCATGCAATGATCACTTGGCTGATCATGTACTGATCACGTGGCTGATCATGCACTGATTACCTGGCTATCATCCACTGATCACGTGACTAATCATGCACTCTTCACGTGCATGATCATGCACTGATCACGTGTCTTAGCATGCACTAACCATGTTGCTGATCATGCAATGGTCAGGTGGCTATCATGCACTGTTTACCTGGCTGATCATGCACTGATCACATGGCTGTAATACACTGACCTCTTGACTGTGCATGCACTGAAAATATGGATGATCATACACTGATCACTTCACTGATCACGCACTGATCATGTGACTGATCATGCACTGATCACGTGGCTGATCATGCACTGATCACGATGTTGATCATACACTGATCATGTGACTGAGCATGCACTGATCACGTAGCTGATCATGCACTGATCACGAAGTTGATCATACACTGATCACGTGAGTGTGCATGCACTGATCACGCGGTGGATCATGCAATCATCACGTAGCTGATCATGCACTGATCACGTAGCTCTCATGCACTGATCACATGTCAATCATGCCCGGATCCCGTGGCTGATCCTGCACTGATCGCGTGACTGATCATGCAGTAATCACCTGGCTATCATGCCTAATCCCGTGGCTGATCATACACTGACCACGTGACTGATCATGCACTGATCATGTGACTGAGCATGAACTGATCATGTAGCTGATCATGCACTGATCACGAAGTTGATCAAACACTGATCATGTGACTGAGCATGCACTGATCACGTGGCTGATCATGCACTGATCTCGAAGCTGATCATACACTGATCACGTGAGTGTGCATGCAATGATCACATGGCTGATCATGCACTGATCACGTGGCTGAACATGCTCTGATCCCGTGGGTGATCATGCACTTATCACGTGGCTTATCATACACTGATCACGTGGCTGATCATGCACTAATCACGTTGTGGATGATGCACTGGTCACGTGGCTGATGATACACTGATCACATGACTGATCATGCACTAATCACGTTGTGGATCATGCACTGATCACGTGGCTGATAATACACTGATTACGTGGCTGATCATACACTGATCACGTGGCTGATCATGCACTGATCACGTGGCTGATCATACTCTGATTACGTGGATGATCATACACTGATCACGTGGCTGATCATGCACTGATCACGTGGCTGATCATACTCTGATCACGTGGGTGATCATACACTGATCATGTGACTGCATATGCACTGATCACGTGACTGATCAGGCACTGATCACGTGGCTATCATGCACTGATTACGTGGCTTATCATACAATAATCACGTAACTAAATATGCACTGATCACGAAGCCTATCATACACTGATAATGTGACTGTGCATGCACTAATCACGTGGATGATCATGCACTGATCACGTGACTGCACATGCACTGATCACGTGGCTGATCATACTGTGATCAAGTGGCTGATAATGCACTGATTACGTCGCTGATCATGCACAGATCACGTAGCTATCATGTGCCGATCACATGGCGATCATGCCCTGATCCCGTGGCTGATCATGCACTGATCGCCTGACTGATCATGCACTAGTCACTTGGCTATCATGCACTGATCAGGTGGCTGATATGCACTGATCACGTAGCTCTCATGCACTGATCACATGTCAATCATGCCCGGATCCCGTGGCTGATCATGCACTGATCGCGTGACTGATCATGCACTAGTCACCTGGCTATCATGCCTAATCCCGTGGTTGATCATACACTGACCACGTGACTGATCATGCACTGATCACGTGGATGATCATGCACTGATCTCGAAGCTGATCATACACTGATCACGTGAGTGTGCATGCAATGATCACATGGCTGATCATGCACTGATCACGTGGCTGAACATGCTCTGATCCCGTGGGTGATCATGCACTTATCAGGTGGCTTATCATACACTGATCACGTGGCTGATCATGCACTGATCACATGACTGATCATGCACTAATCACGTTGTGGATCATGCACTGATCACGTGGCTGATAATACACTGATTACGTGGCTGATCATACACTGATCACGTGGCTGATCATGCACTGATCATGTGGCTGATCATACTCTGATTACGTGGATGATCATACACTGATTACGTGGCTGATCATACACTGATCACGTGGCTGATCATGCACTGATCACGTGGCTGATCATACTCTGATCACGTGGATGATCATACTCTGATCACGTGACTGCATATGCACTGATCACGTGACTCATCAGGCACTGATCACGTGGCTATCATGCACTGATTATGTGGCTCATCATACATTAATCACGTAAGTAAATATGCACTGATCACGAAGCCTATCATACACTGATAATGTGACTGTGAATGCACTAATCACGTGGATGATCATGCACTGATCACGTGGCTGAGCATACAGTGATCACGTGACTGTGCATGAACTGATCACTTGGCTGATCATGCACTGATCACGTGACTGCACATGCACTGATCACGTGGCTGATCATACACTGTTCACATGACTGATCCTGAACTAATCACGTTGTGGATCATGCACTGATCACGTGGCTGTTCTTGCACTTATCACGTGGCTGATCATACAGTGATTACATGACTGATCATGCACTAATCACGTTGTGGATCATGCACTGATCACATGAAGGTGCATGCATTGATCATGTGGCTGATCATGCACTGATCACGTGGCTGATCATGCACTGATCACGAAGCTGATCATACACTGATCACAGGACTGTGCATGCACTGATCATGTGGCTGATCATGCACTGATCATATGGCTGATGATACACTGATCACGTGGCTGATCAGGCACTGATCACGTGGCTGATCGTACTCTGAACACGAAGCTGAAAATACACTGATCACGAGACTGCATGCACTGATCACTTGACTGCGCATGCACTGATCACGTGGATGATAATACACTGATCACTTGACTGCTTATGCCCAAAAAAAATGGCTGATCATGCACTGATCACATGACTGATCATGCACTGATCACTTGACTGGTCATATACTGATTAATCATGTGCTGGTCACGTGGCTATCATGCACTGATCACTTGGCTGATCATACACTGATCACGTGACTGATCATGCATAGATCACGTGACTATCATGCACTGATCACTTGATTGTGCATGCAGTAATCACGTGGATGATCACGCATTTATCACGTGGCTGATCATGCACTAATCACATGGCGGAACATGAACTCATCACGTGACTTAGCATGCAGTGATCTCGTGTCTGAATGGTGCTGATCATGTGACTAATCAAGAACTGATCACGTGGCTATAATGCACTGATCACGTGACTGCGCATGCACCGATCATGTGGATGATAATACACTGATGACGTTACTGATCAGACACTGATCACGTGGCTATTATGCACTGATCACAGGACTGCACATGCAGTGTTCACGTAATTGTAGACAATGATCACGTGGCTATCATGCACTGATGACGTGCCTATCATGCACTGAACACGTGGCTGATCAAACACTGATCACGTGGCTGATCATGCACTGATCACGTGGCTGATCATGCACTAATCACTTTGTGGATCATGCACTGATACGTGGCGGATCATACACTGATCACATGACTGATCATGCACTGATCACGTGCCTGATCATGCACTGATCCCGTGGCTGATCATGCACTGATCACGTTGCAGATCATGCAATGATCACGTGGCTGATCATGCAATGATCACGTGGCTGATCATGCACTGATCACATGTATGTTCGTACACTGATCACGTGGCTGATCATGCACACATCCCATTGCATATCATGCTCTGATCAGGTTGCTATCATGTACTGATTACGTGGCTGATCATACAGTGATCACGTGACTGACCATGCACTGATTACGTGCTATCATGCACTGATCACGTGGCTGATCATGCACTGTTAAGCTGGCTATAATACACTGATCTGGTGACTGATCATGCATTCTTCACGTGCCTGATCATGCACTGATCACGTGGCTGATCTTGCACTGATCACGTGGCTGATAATGCACTGATCACTTGACTGATCATGCACTGATCACGTGTCTGATCATGCACTACTCACGTGACTGGTCATGGACTGATCACGTGACTGATCATGCACTGATCATGAGCCTGATCATGCACTGATCACGGGCCTGTTCATGCACTGATCACGTGGCTGATCCTGCACTGATCACGAGGCTGATCATACACTGATCACGTGACTGTGCATGCAATGATCACTTGGCTGATCATGTACTGATCACGTGGCTGATCATGCACTGATCACGTGAGTGATTATGCACTGATCACATAGGTATCATGCACTGATCACATGACTTCGCATGCAATGATCACGTGACTGATCATGCACTGATCACGTGGCTATCATGCACTGATAATGTGGCTTATCATACTTTGATCACCTAAATAATCATGCACTGATCACGTGGCAATCTTGCTCTGATCACGTCGTTGATCAGGCACTGATCACTTAGCTATCATGCACTGATAAGATGACTGCGCAAGAACTGATCACTAAGATATCATACACAGGACACGTGACAGATCATGCACTGATCACGTGACTGATCATGCACTGATCTGGTGGCTATCATGCATTGATCACGTGGTTGATCATACACTGATCACGTGACTGATCATGCACTGATCACCTGGCTATCATGCACTAATCATGTAGCTGATCTGGAACAGATCACGTGACTAATCATGCAGTGATCACGTCGCTATCATGCACTGATCTCGAGATTGCCCATGCACTGATCATATGGATGATCACACACTGATCACGTGACAGATCATGCACTGAACACGTGACTTATCATGCACTGATCACGTGACTGCACATGCACTGATCATGTGACTGAGCATGCACTGATCACGTAGCTGATCATGCACTGATCACGAAGTTGATCATACACTGATCATGTGACTGAGCATGCACTGATCACGTAGCTGATCATGCACTGATCACGAAGTTGATCATACACTGATCACGTGAGTGTGCATGCACTGATCACGTGGCGGATCATGCAATGATCACGTGGCTGATCATGCACTGATCACGTAGCTCTCATGCACTGATCACATGTCAATCATGCCCGGATCCCGTGGCAGATCATGCACTGATCGCGTGACTGATCATGCAATAGTCACCTTGCTATCATGCCTAATCCCGTGGCTGATCATACACTGACCACGTGACTGATCATGCACTGATCACGTGGCTGATCATGCACTGATCTCGAAGCTGATCATACACTGATCATGTGAGTGTGCATGCAATGATCACATGGGTGATCATGCACTGATCACGTGGCTGAACATGCTCTGATCCCGTGGGTGATCATGGACGTATCACGTGGCTTAACATACACTGATCACGTGGCTGATCATGCACTAATCACGTTGTGGATGATGCACTGGTCACGTGGCTGATCATACACTGATCACATGACTGATCATGCACTAATCACGTTGTGGATCATGCACTGATCACGTGGCTGATAATACACTGATTACGTGGCTGATCATGCACTGATCACACTCTGATTACGTGGATGATCATACACTGATCACGTGGCTGATCATACACTGATCACGTGGCTGATCATACACTGATCACGTGGCTGATCATGCACTGATCACGTGGCTGATCATACTCTTCACGTGGATGATCATAGACTGATCACGTGACTGCATATGCACTGATCACGTGACTGATCAGGCACTGATCACGTGGCTATCATGCACTGATTACGTGGCTTATCATACATTAATCACGTAACTAAATATGCACTGATCACGAAGCCTATCATACACTGATAATGTGACTGTGCATGCACTAATCACGTGGATGATCATGCACTGATCACGTGGCTGAGCATATAGTGATCACGTGACTGTGCATGAACTGATCACTTGGCTGATCATGTGACTGCACATGCACTGATCACGTGGCTGACCTTAGTGTGATCAAGTGGCTGATAATGCACTGATTACGTGGCTGATCATGCACAGATCACGTAGCTATCATGTGCCGATCACATGGCGATCATGCCCTGATCCCGTGGCTGATCATGCACTGATCGCCTGACTGATCATGCACTAGTCACTTGGCTATCATGCACTGATCAGGTGGCTGATATGCACTGATCACGTGGCTGATATGCACTGATCACGTGGCTGATCATGCACTGATCACGAAGCTGATCATGCAATGATCACGTGGCTGATCATACACTGATCAAGTGGCTGATCATGCAATGATCACGTGGCTGATCATGCACTGATCACGTGGGGGATCATGAACTGATCACGTGGCTGCTCATACACTGATCACGTGGCTGATCATGCACTAATCACGTTGTGGATGATGCACTGATCACGTGGCTGAGCATACACTGATCACGTGGCTGATCTTGCACTTATCACGTGGCTGATCATACAGAGATTACATGACTGATTATGCACTAATCACGTTGTGGATCATGCACTGATCACGTGACTGATCATGCACTAGTCACGTGGCTATCATGCACTGATCACATGGCTGAACATACACTGATCACGTGACTGATCATGCACTGATCACGTGCCTGATCATGCACTGATTGCGTAAATTAGCATGCAGTTATCTCGTGTCTGAATTGTGCTTATCATGTGACTAATCAAGAACTGATCACGTGGCTGTAATGCACTGATCACGTGACTGTGCACACACTGAAAATATGGATGATCATACACTGATCGCTTCACTGATCACGCACTGATCACGTGACTGATCATGCACTGATCACTTGGCTGATCATGCACTGATCATGTGACTGAGCATGCACTGATCATGTAGCTGATCATGCACTGATCACGAAGTTGATCATACACTGATCATGTGACTGAGCATGCACTGATCACGTAGCTGATCATGCACTGATCACGTGGCTGATCATACTCTGATTACGTGGATGATCATACACTGATTGCGTAAATTAGCATGCAGTTATCTCGTGTCTGAATTGTGCTTATCATGTGACTAATCAAGAACTGATCACGTGGCTGTAATGCACTGATCACATGACTGTGCACACACTGAAAATATGGATGATCATACACTGATCACTTCACTGATCACGCACTGATCACGTGGCTGATCATGCACTAATCACGTTGTGGATGATGCACTGGTCACGTGGCTGATAATACACTATTACGTGGCTGATCAATACACTGATCACGTGGCTTGATCATGCACTAATCACGTTGTGGATGATGCACTGGTCACGTGGCTGATCATACACTGATCACATGACTGATCATGCACTAATCACGTTGTGGATCATGCACTGATCACGTGGCTGATCATACACTGATCACATGGCTGATCATGCACTGATCACGTGGCTGATCATACTCTGATTACGTGGATGATCATACACTGATACGTGGCTGATCATACACTGATCACGTGGCTGATCATGCACTGATCACGTGGCTGATCATACTCTGATCACGTGGATGATCATACACTGATCACGTGACTGCATATGCACTGATCACGTGACTGATCAGGCAGCTGATCACGTGGCTATCATGCACTGATTACGTGGCTTATTCATACATTAATCACGTAACTAAATATGCACTGATCACGAAGCCTATCATACACTGATACATGTGACTGTGCATGCACTAATCACGTGGATGATCATGCACTGATCACCTGGCTGAGCATACAGTGATTACGTAACTGTGCATGAACTAATCACTTGGCTGATCATGCACTGATCACCTGACTGCACATTGCACTGATCACGTGGCCTGATCATACTGTGATCAAGTGGCTGATAATGCACTGATTACGGTGGCTGATCATGCACAGATCACGTAGCTATCATGTGCCGATCACATGGCGATCATGCCCTGATCCCGTGGCTGATCATGCACTGATCGCCTGACTGATCATGCACTAGTCACTTGGCTATCATGCACTGATCAAGGTGGCTGATATGCACTGATCACGTGGCTGATATGCACTGATCACGTGGCTGATCATGCACTGATCACGAAGCTGATCATGCAATGATCACGGTGGCTGATCATACACTGATCAAGGTGGCTGATCATGCACTGATCACGTGGCTGATCATACTCTGATTACGTGGATGATCATACACTGATTGCGTAAATTAGCATGCAGTTATCTCGTGTCTGAATTGTGCTTATCATGTGACTAATCAAGAACTGATCACGTGGCTGTAATGCACTGATCACATGACTGTGCACACACTGAAAATATGGATGATCATACACTGATCACTTCACTGATCACGCACTGATCACGTGACTGATCATGCACTGATCACGTGGCTGATCATACACTGATCACGTGGGTGATCATGAACTGATCACGTGGCTGAATCATACACTGATCACCTGAATGATCATGCACTAATCACGTTGTGGATCATGCACTGATCACGTGGCTGATCAGGCACTGATCACGTGGCTGATCATACTCTGAACATGAAGCTGAAAATACACTGATCACATGACTGCATGCACTGATCACATGGCTATCATGCACTGATCACGTGTTTATCATGCACTGATCACGTGACTGCGCATTAACTGAACACATACCTGTTCATGCACTGTTTACGTGGCTATCATGCACTGATCACGTGACTCATCATGCATTAATCACGTGACTGATCATGCACTGATCTCGTTGCGTATCATGCACTGATCACATACGGTCATGAACTGATCACGTGAATATTATACACTGATCAAGTGACAGATCATGTACTAATCACGTGACTGATCATGCACTGATCACATGGCTATCAGGCACTGATCACGTGGCTGATCATACACTGATCACGTGACTGATCATGCATAGATCACGTGACTATCATCACTGATCACTTGATGTGCATGCAGTATCACGTGGATGATCACGCATTTATCACGTGGCTGATCATGCACTAATCACATGGCGGAACATGAACTGATCACGTGACTTAGCATGCAGTGATCTCGTGTCTGAATGGTGCTGATCATGTGACTAATCAAGAAACTGATCACGTGGCTATAATGCCACTGATCACCGTGACTGCGCATGCACCGATCATGTGGATGATAATACACTGATGACGTTACTGATCAGACACTGATCACGTGGCTATTATGCACTGATCACAGGACTGCACATGCAGTGTTCACGTAATTGTAGACAATGATCACGTGGCTATCATGCACTGATGACGTGCCTATCATGCACTGAACACGTGGCTGATCAAACACTGATCACGTGGCTGATCATGCACTGATCACGTGGCTGATCATCACTAATCACTTTGTGGATCATGCACTGATACGTGGCGGATCATACACTGATCACATGACTGATCATGCACTGATCACGTGCCTGATCATGCACTGATCCCGTGGCTGATCATGCACTGATCACGTTGCAGATCATGCAATGATCACGTGGCTGATCATGCAATGATCACGTGGCTGATCATGCACTGATCACATATGTTCGTACACTGATCACGTGGCTGATCATGCACAAATCCCATTGCATATCATGCTCTGATCAGGTTGCTATCATGTACTGATTACGTGGCTGATCATACAGTGATCACGTGACTGACCATGCACTGATTACGTGCTATCATGCACTGATCACGTGGCTGATCATGCACTGTTAAGCTGGCTATAATACACTGATCTGGTGACTGATCATGCATTCTTCACGTGCCTGATCATGCACTGATCACGTGGCTGATCTTGCACTGATCACGTGGCTGATAATGCACTGATCACTTGACTGATCATGCACTGATCACGTGTCTGATCATGCACTACTCACGTGACTGGTCATGGACTGATCACGTGACTGATCATGCACTGATCATGAGCCTGATCATGCACTGATCACGGGCCTGTTCATGCACTGATCACGTGGCTGATCCTGCACTGATCACGAGGCTGATCATACACTGATCACGTGACTGTGCATGCAATGATCACTTGGCTGATCATGTACTGATCACGTGGCTGATCATGCACTGATCACGTGAGTGATTATGCACTGATCACATAGGTATCATGCACTGATCACATGACTTCGCATGCAATGATCACGTGACTGATCATGCACTGATCACGTGGCTATCATGCACTGATAATGTGGCTTATCATACTTTGATCACCTAAATAATCATGCACTGATCACGTGGCAATCTTGCTCTGATCACGTCGTTGATCAGGCACTGATCACTTAGCTATCATGCACTGATAAGATGACTGCGCAAGAACTGATCACTAAGATATCATACACAGGACACGTGACAGATCATGCACTGATCACGTGACTGATCATGCACTGATCTGGTGGCTATCATGCATTGATCACGTGGTTGATCATACACTGATCACGTGACTGATCATGCACTGATCACCTGGCTATCATGCACTAATCATGTAGCTGATCTGGAACAGATCACGTGACTAATCATGCAGTGATCACGTCGCTATCATGCACTGATCTCGAGATTGCCCATGCACTGATCATATGGATGATCAAACACTGATCACGTGACAGATCATGCACTGAACACGTGACTTATCATGCACTGATCACGTGACTGCACATGCACTGATCATGTGACTGAGCATGCACTGATCACGTAGCTGATCATGCACTGATCACGAAGTTGATCATACACTGATCATGTGACTGAGCATGCACTGATCACGTAGCTGATCATGCACTGATCACGAAGTTGATCATACACTGATCACGTGAGTGTGCATGCACTGATCACGTGGCGGATCATGCAATGATCACGTGGCTGATCATGCACTGATCAGTAGCTCTCATGCACTGATCACATGTCAATCATGCCCGGATCCCGTGGCAGATCATGCACTGATCGCGTGACTGATCATGGCAAAGTCACCTGCTATCATGCCTAATCCGTGGCTGATCATACACTGACCACGTGACTGATCATGCACTGATCACGTGGCTGATCATGCACTGATCTCGAAGCTGATCATACACTGATCATGTGAGTGTGCATGCAATGATCACATGGGTGATCATGCACTGATCACGTGGCTGAACATGCTCTGATCCCGTGGGTGATCATGGACGTATCACGTGGCTTAACATACACTGATCACGTGGACTGATCATGCACTAATCACTGTGGATGATGCACTGGTCACGTGGCTGATCATACACTGATCACATGACTGATCATGCACTAATCACGTTGTGGATCATGCACTGATCACGTGGCTGATATGCACTGATCACGTGGCTGATCATGCACTGATCACGAAGCTGATCATGCAATGATCACGTGGCTGATCATACACTGATCAAGTGGCTGATCATGCACTGATCACGTGGCTGATCATACTCTGATTACGTGGATGATCATACACTGATTGCGTAAATTAGCATGCAGTTATCTCGTGTCTGAATTGTGCTTATCATGTGACTAATCAAGAACTGATCACGTGGCTGTAATGCACTGATCACATGACTGTGCACACACTGAAATATGGATGATCATACACTGATCACTTCACTGATCACGCACTGATCACGTGACTGATCATGCACTGATCACGTGGCTGATCATACACTGATCACGTGGGTGATCATGAACTGATCACGTGGCTGATCTACACTGATCACCTGAATGATCATGCACTAATCACGTTGTGGATCATGCACTGATCACGTGCTGATCAGGCACTGATCACGTGGCTGATCATACTCTGAACATGAAGCTGAAAATACACTGATCACATGACTGCATGCACTGATAACATGGCTATCATGCACTGATCACGTGTTTATCATGCACTGATCACGTGACTGCGCATTAACTGAACACATACCTGTTCATGCACTGTTTACGTGGCTATCATGCACTGATCACGTGACTCATCATGCATTAATCACGTGACTGATCATGCACTGATCCGTTGCGTATCATGCACTGATCACATGCACGGTATATGAACTGATCACGTGAATATTATACACTGATCAAGTGACAGATCATGTACTAATCACGTGACTGATCATGCACTGATCACATGGCTATCAGGCACTGATCACGTGGTGATCATACACTGATCACGTGACTGATCATGCATAGATCACGTGACTATCATGCACTGATCACTTGATTGTGCATGCAGTAATCACGTGGATGATCACGCATTTATCACGTGGCTGATCATGCACTAATCACATGGCGGAACATGAACTGATCACGTGACTTAGCATGCAGTGATCTCGTGTCTGAATGGTGCTGATCATGTGACTAATCAAGAACTGATCACGTGGCTATAATGCACTGATCACGTGACTGCGCATGCACCGATCATGTGGATGATAATACACTGATGACGTTACTGATCAGACACTGATCACGTGGCTATTATGCACTGATCACAGGACTGCACATGCAGTGTTCACGTAATTGTAGACAATGATCACGTGCTATCATGCACTGATGACGTGCCTATCATGCACTGAACACGTGGCTGATCAAACACTGATCACGTGGCTGATCATGCACTGATCACGTGGCTGATCATGCACTAATCACTTTGTGGATCAATGCACTGATACGTGGCGGATCATACACTGATCACATGACTGATCATGCACTGATCACGTGCCTGATCATGCACTGATCCCGTGGCTGATCATGCATGATCACGTTGCAGATCATGCAATGATCACGTGGCTGATCATGCAATGATCACGTGGCTGATCATGCACTGATCACATGTATTTCGTACACTGATCACGTGGCTGATCATGCACAAATCCCATTGCATATCATGCTCTGATCAGGTTGCTATCATGTACTGATTACGTGGCTGATCATACAGTGATCACGTGACTGACCATGCACTGATTACGTGCTATCATGCACTATCACGTGGCTGATCATGCACTGTTAAGCTGGCTATAATACACTGATCTGGTGACTGATCATGCATTCTTCACGTGCCTGATCATGCACTGATCACGTGGCTGATCTTGCACTGATCACGTGGCTGATAATGCACTGATCACTTGACTGATCATGCACTGATCACGTGTCTGATCATGCACTACTCACGTGACTGGTCATGGACTGATCACGTGACTGATCATGCACTGATCATGAGCCTGATCATGCACTGATCACGGGCCTGTTCATGCACTGATCACGTGGCTGATCCTGCACTGATCACGAGGCTGATCATACACTGATCACGTGACTGTGCATGCAATGATCACTTGGCTGATCATGTACTGATCACGTGGCTGATCATGCACTGATCACGTGAGTGATTATGCACTGATCACAATAGGTATCATGCACTGATCACATGACTTCGCATGCAATGATCACGTGACTGATCATGCCACTGATCACGTGGCTATCATGCACTGATAATGTGGCTTATCATACTTTGATCACCTAAATAATCATGCACTGATCACGTGGCAATCTTGCTCTGATCACGTCGTTGATCAGGCACTGATCACTTAGCTATCATGCACTGATAAGATGACTGCGCAAGAACTGATCACTAAGATATCATACACAGGACACGTGACAGATCATGCACTGATCACGTGACTGATCATGCACTGATCTGGTGGCTATCATGCATTGATCACGTGGTTGATCATACACTGATCAGTGACTGATCATGCTGATCACCTGGCTATCATGCACTAATCATGTAGCTGATCTGGAACAGATCACGTGACTAATCATGCAGTGATCACGTCGCTATCATGCACTGATCTCGAGATTGCCCATGCACTGATCATATGGATGATCACACACTGATCACGTGACAGATCATGCACTGAACACGTGACTTATCATGCACTGATCACGTGACTGCACATGCACTGATCATGTGACTGAGCATGCACTGATCACGTAGCTGATCATGCACTGATCACGAAGTTGATCATACACTGATCATGTGACTGAGCATGCACTGATCACGTAGCTGATCATGCACTGATCACGAAGTTGATCATACACTGATCACGTGAGTGTGCATGCACTGATCACGTGGCGGATCATGCAATGATCACGTGGCTGATCATGCACTGATCACGTAGCTCTCATGCACTGATCACATGTCAATCATGCCCGGATCCCGTGGCAGATCATGCACTGATCGCGTGACTGATCATGCAATAGTCACCTTGCTATCATGCCTAATCCGTGGCTGATCATACACTGACCACGTGACTGATCATGCACTGATCACGTGGCTGATCATGCACTGATCTCGAAGCTGATCATACACTGATCATGTGAGTGTGCATGCAATGATCACATGGGTGATCATGCACTGATCACGTGGCTGAACATGCTCTGATCCCGTGGGTGATCATGGACGTATCACGTGGCTTAACATACACTGATCACGTGGCTGATCATGCACTAATCACGTTGTGGATGATGCACTGGTCACGTGGCTGATCATACACTGATCACATGACTGATCATGCACTAATCACGTTGTGGATCATGCACTGATCACGTGGCTGATATGCACTGATCACGTGGCTGATCATGCACTGATCACGAAGCTGATCATGCAATGATCACGTGGCTGATCATACACTGATCAAGTGGCTGATCATGCACTGATCACGTGGCTGATCATACTCTGATTACGTGGATGATCATACACTGATTGCGTAAATTAGCATGCAGTTATCTCGTGTCTGAATTGTGCTTATCATGTGACTAATCAAGAACTGATCACGTGGCTGTAATGCACTGATCACATGACTGTGCAACACTGAAAATATGGATGATCATACACTGATCACTTCACTGATCACGCACTGATCACGTGACTGATCATGCACTGATCACGTGGCTGATCATACACTGATCACGTGGGTGATCATGAACTGATCACGTGGCTGATCATACACTGATCACCTGAATGATCATGCAACTAATCACGTTGTGGATCATGCACTGATCACGTGGCTGATCAGGCACTGATCACGTGGCTGATCATACTCTGACATGAAGCTGAAAATACACTGATCAATGACTGCATGCACTGATAACATGGCTATCATGCACTGATCACGTGTTTATCATGCACTGATCACGTGACTGCGCATTAACTGAACACATACCTGTTCATGCACTGTTTACTGGCTATCATGCACTGATCACGTGACTCATCATGCATTAATCACGTGACTGATCATGCACTGATCTCGTTGCGTATCATGCACTGATCACATGACGGTATATGAACTGAATCACGTGAATATTATACACTGATCAAGTGACAGATCATGTATAATCACGTGACTGATCATGCACTGATCACATGGCATCAGGCACTGATCACGTGGCTGATCATACACTGATCACGTGACTGATCATGCATAGATCACGTGACTATCATGCACTGATCACTTGATTGTGCATGCAGTAATCACGTGGATGATCACGCATTTATCACGTGGCTGATCATGCACTAATCACATGGCGGAACATGAACTGATCACGTGACTTAGCATGCAGTGATCTCGTGTCTGAATGGTGCTGATACATGTGACTAATCAAGAACTGATCACGTGGCTATAATGCACTGATCACGTGACTGCGCATGCACCGATCATGTGGATGATAATACACTGATGACGTTACTGATCAGACACTGATCACGTGGCTATTATGCACTGATCACAGGACTGCACATGCAGTGTTCACGTAATTGTAGACAATGATCACGTGGCTATCATGCACTGATGACGTGCTATCATGCACTGAACACGTGGCTGATCAAACACTGATCACGTGGCTGATCATGCACTGATCACGTGGCTGATATGCACTAATCACTTTGTGGATCATGCACTGATACGTGGCGGATCAACACTGATCACATGACTGATCATGCACTGATCACGTGGCCTGATCATGCACTGATCCCGGGCTGATCATGCCTGATCACGTGCAGATCATGCAATGATCACGTGGCTGATCATGCAATGATCACGTGGCTGATCATGCACTGATCACATGTATGTTCGTAACTGATCACGTGGCTGATCATGCACAAATCCCATTGCAA